>NW_026057353.1:2905-34570 GCF_019202705.1 Hemisphaericaspora subhashii | reverse complement strand
GACCGCCCAATTCGTTAAAACTTTTTTCTTTACTTTGCGTCACTTTGGCCTAGTTAGTTAGATCTTTTACCGCAAATTTTGTCGATTTTTTTGGCAAATTTAAGGTACCGAGTTCGACCCAGACATAGGTCTTGTTTTATTTAACTTAAAAATGAGCCAACTAGCGGATGCTTCAGCTATTTCCATCACAACAGAGACTTAAAATATTATTCATTTTGTTCATTACGATGAAGATGTTGTGTTTTACCTCAGAATTTACACTCATTGAAAATTTTGTGGGGTAAAGAAAAAGTGTGGACTTGAAGAGTTCGAATGATAGACAAGAAAGATATGCATATGTATTCCATACAAATACATGTAATACATTAGTAAAGCAAAATTCATATTCGTATTTAAAGTTCTAAAAAGCTATCGTAACAAAAATTAATCAATTGTATAAAAAAAACACCCGGTATGTTATTACAAAACATTGATATTTAATCAAACCTTCAAGGCTTGAATAGTTGATTTTTGATATTCCCAAAATTTAATTCTAATTGGATCAAATTTATCTTTCAACAAGTCATAAATTTCAATTGAATCATCATATTTCTGTTGATCTTTATAAATCTTTGCCAATGTTTCCAAAGCAAAGGAACTTTCAACTTTATCATTAACCAAATCGACAAATGTTTTACAGAATTCTTCCAAATTAGAAATATCTCTATTAAATCTCAGATGAATTCCTAATAAATAATTCCAAGTACTTGGATTTTGAGGTGATTTTTTAATGGCATCTTTTGAATATTCAATTTCTTTATCAATTGTTTCTTTATCAGTTAATAATTTTCTACTAAAGAATAAAAAGAATCGATGAGACCAAGCACTATTGTTTCTTAAATCAGCATTCATAGCACCTTCAACAAAGGCTAATTCTCTTTCATCATGATATAAATCAAATTGTTCAACTAACCACTTACGATAAGACCAAACATGATGATTCTTGGGATCAGAATCTAACATTGCTTCCATAATTGGGAATTCACGATGAGGATCAAATTTTTTAGAAGAAGATTCATCAGTAATTTCCAATATTCTTTTAATTATTAATTGACGATAATTCCAAATTTGATAATTCTTTTCATTATCAAGAGCAATTTGTTCACACCAATCTAATTCATTAAATAAATCATTATTAAGTTGTTTAAGAATATTAAAACGATATATCCAAATAGTATAATGAGAAGCTAATAATTCAATTCCCTTTTCAGTAATTGCTAAAGCTCTTTCAGAATATTCTTGATTTTGCATCATGGCAAGTAAAATTCCCATTACATTTTTATATTCTTCATCATAAAGAATTTGACAAAGTTGAGGTTCCTCGGTGTTTATCTTTGCAGGAACAACATCTGAATAATCATAAGTAGTGTGCATATTGCTTGTTATATTTGGTGTTGTTGTTGTTGTTGTTGTTTGTATTGAAATGTATAATTGATTAATTGGTTAAAACGTTAAAGAAAGGGGGGGGGAATGGGGGATGGATGAATATATTATTTGAAAAATGTCACCTGTTTCCAAAGAAAAAGATTAAAGAGAGACAATTTAATACAAGCCGCACCAGAAAAAATAATAATTAAAAAAAATGCAACCAACCAAATTAAACTAAACAAAATATTTTTTCTCTTTCCATTCTGATTTGAAATTTTTCTGGGTATTAATATTAATTAATTCCTGGGGGGGTTGATACGAGAAACCATATATTCATAACCATAATAAACTGATCCTTCCTTCTCCTCAATTGGAACATTTTAATAGACCCTGCATATGAAAAGAGTACTAAATGACTGTGAATCCTGATATTCAATTAATGACAATAACTTCCATCTTTTGTCTAATTGTTTATTTTATACTATCATCATTATCATCATCATCTCAAATACCGTTATTAATTACAATATTCATCTTTTCAAATATGTTTGGACGTACAGATCTATTCAGAAATATAGCCAACTTTATTATATCATTAAAAGCGACTACTACTGCTCCTGTAAGATTCAATTATCCTGCTTTTAGAGGTGTTAATCATAAAAATTTCCAACAATTAAGTGAATTTCAAAAGGTTGAAGTTTTATCAGCAGTATCTTCACTTCGTAATTATTATCGAGCTTCCATATTACAATTAGATAGAAGAAGAAAATTATTTAAATTAATGACTTGGAGACAACAACGATTATGTGAAGATGTTGGATATTTAAATAAATTAAAATCTATTCAAAAATCCATTCAAACAAATCTGGAATTTACTAATGCTGTTGCTGATCATGTCATCGATACTTATGGAATCTCATATAAAGATTTTAATTTGATTGATAACAATAAGAATAACAATAACTCTAGTGTATCGTCAACAAACTATAGAGTCCTAGAAGCTTTGAGTCATTATGTACGTGATTGGGAATCTCTTGAAAATATCGGCCAAGAACTAATCCCAATATACAATTATGTCTTGAAACATTTAAATAACATTATTCCTGAAGAAGAGAAATCTACCACCTGTCTAATATTCCCGGGATCAGGATTGGGTAGAATGGCATATGAATTTGCCAAATTAGGCTATGGGGCAGTTCATGCAGTTGAATTCTCGGGGTTAATGAGTACATTTGCCCAATTTAACTTCAGTCCTCAAAAATCTTCTTCCTACAAAATATTTCCTTATGTTCATAACAATTCAGATTTCTATACAACTAAATTGCAATTAAGAATAATGAATATTTCCCTTCCTGGTGAAAAACCAGACAACTTCCACTTACATCATGATGACTTTCGTTATTTCGAAATCCCTAATCCAGAGAAATATTCTCAAGTGGTTGTTATTTCAATCTATTTCTTAGATACTGCAGAAAACTTAATGGAATATTTAGATACTATAAAGAAATTGACTGGTCCAAAATTAAATAATTCCATAAAACGAGGTTATTGGATTAATGCTGGTCCGTTAAAGTATGGTACTGCAGCCCAAGTTGAATTAAATGCTGATGAATTGACGTTGATGCGAAAGAAGACTGGTTGGTTAGATTTAGATTCTGTATATACATTAAAAGACCCTTCAAGTGTGGGTAACGATACTGGCCTCGTGGGTTATGTTACTGATACCCAAAGCATGTGGCAAGGATATTATGGATTGAATATGTTTGCAACTGCCCGAGAGGAGAATAAATGATAACTAGATTTTCTATAAATTACATTTTATTTATTATATATGCTCTATTTAGAGATTTCAGTACCCTTATTGATTTGGATCTTCTTATCTTCACCACCACTAATAATACCGATTTGATTATCCCAACAAACATCAAACACCTTAGCCTTACTTCCATCTTCCCTAGTGATAGTATATAATGATTTTTCTGCTCTCACATCCCACACCTTAACTGTTCCATCATGTGATGCAGAAGCAAACATATTATCATTGTATGGAGATGCAGTTAATGATACTACGAAATTGGTATGACCTACTAATTTTGAAGTTGTTTGTTCGGTAGTTGTGGCATTCACTCTTGGATCATGTAAATTAATATGACGGGCAGAAGATCCAGTCACTAATAAATTTAACCTTGGTAATTGTAATATTGATAATAATGAATATCCCGTTGATCTTGTATCTACACATCTTGAAGTAACGAGATCCCATGTTTTAATCGAATGATCTTGAGAAACGGAATATGCCACGGTAGAATCTTGAGAATCAAATATCACACCTTCAACCGGAGCAGAATGTCCTTCCAAAAGAGCCAACGGAGAACGACGTCTGATTGATGCATCTTGGAGTGCCATCTTTCTTCTTTTCTTGGAAGAAGTAGAAACAACATTAGAATCATACTCCAAAGGTTGAATCGATTGCATTTCTTTATAATTAGTAGACCAAAATCCAATAGTTTGGTCATATGCTGCAGATAAGATACGATTTGTTTTGAATTCAACGGCAAGATCAACAACTGGCGCTTTATGTCCTTCTAAAATAGCCAAGGTTTTCCCTTCTTGTGGAGTCTCATCATCATCTTCTTCTTCAATATCATTCTCTTGCGAGGTTTTCCATAATCTCACTTGTCTATCATTACCTGCAGATACCATTCTGGTTGGTGAGATCCATTTAACGGCTTTGATAGCTGCGGAATGACCCACGTATTGTTTTTGTACCTTTCCTGACATATTATATGTACGTACAATCCCATCATATGACCCTGACAATATTTCCGGTTGAGTTAATGATAAATTTGATGAAAGAACCGATGCCGAGTTTGGATTTATTGAATCAAGTGAAGATATCCAATCATCGTTATTAAATGAAGCTAAGAATGAAGGTGGTAAAATTGCTCTTGTATATTCAAGAGTTAAGAATGCTTCATTAGATAATCCATTCTTGGTTAAATATTCTTGAATTGAAGTTCTTAATAAAACTCCATCAATAAGGAAATCAAATGGTATGACTTTATTTTCATCTTGATCTTCATTATCTTTTTCTAATAAATGATTTACAACTTCTGATAAACCAAATCTTTTTAATGAGACAGGAACAAATAATGGAGAATCAGAGACTTGTAATGACTCATCTTCTTCATTTGTGAAGAATTTTATCTTGATCTTATTCTCTTCTACCATGCTTTCAATTTTAGTTGTGATGTTCGCTAATATAGCTAAATTTTGCGATGAGATGACTTGTTGCAATTTTATAGATTGATTAAATAAATTTATTTTTATTTGAAAAATTTTGTCTCATCTCACATCGTTGTCACGTGACTTGGGTGTACACGATGATTTTCAATATTGTTCGATCTTTCTTCATTTCATACCGGCTGTTTAACTTTATGTTGAGGCGATAGTCCTATGTAGTTGTAGATATTTCACTATATATCCTATTATGTTTACAACCTCTGCTAACCTTAGGGTGTGTGTCCTTTTTTACACTTCATCGTGCGGCTCCGAATTAGAATAGTACTTCTACAGGAAGGTTAGAGATGGGTATATATTCTATTTAAATATGATAAATAATTAAGACTAAGTCTAAGTATACTTTCATACCTATTCAAAAAGTGACAGTGAGATTCAATTTGTTGGCAGGATCTTCATTCTCAGTATTTTTCTTTTTCTTATTGAATTGTTTCAAATTTGGTAAAGAAGAAGTTCTTACTGCAATTCTTCCAAGTAATCCAGCAGTTTTAATCCCCGTCTGGACAATTCCTCCTGATTCTTGTTGTTTCTTAAACCTTCTTGTAATTCTTGATTTATGAACTTTTGTGATTGAATAGTTATGATTTTGTTTTCTTGCAAATGGAGAAAAATCAGATATATAACCTCTGGTGAATAATGATTTCATTGTCCTCTTTATTCGTTTCCATTTCCTTGCTCTGGTAATTCGTGGAGGTGGTAAGGATCTCATATTTTGGTGGGTTTTGCTGTAACAGTAGTGTTAATAAAGGTGTAGAAAAGGGTGGCAAAGATTTTTTGGCTGCGAAATTTTCTTGTGTGGAAATTCACCAAGATTTGCAACAGCATATCAAAAAAGTGCTTCAGAGATGTTAGGGTCCCCTAAGTTGTCCCTGGGCATTACTTTTCAAGTTTAATATTAATTTGAGCAGTTCTTGAGGATAGACATTCTTTATCCGATCTGTTACTCGACTTCCTTGGCCATCTCGAACTTGGTTTCAGACAAACAATGGCAAATATCAATTATTTATTTATATGAAAACAATATTCTAGCTACTTAAACTACTTAAAAATCTATTCGGAAAGCCATTTGACTTGATTGTCAATGAATTGACACAATTCATTCATATCCGTTTTCTCAAAATATGAAAATGATAATTGCTCAACACATAGTATATTGTTCATATGATTCCATTGTTCAAATTCAAAATCAATCATAGCCAATTTTTGACGGTCATCCTTTTTGATGTATTTGGGATATTTTATATCTCCATAAACTCTATGTTTTAGTCTCTTTTGTGATTCGTCATACAAATCTGACCTTTCCATATACTGTAGTGGATCTAATTTGGGATAATTACAATGTATTGTAAATAGCGGATTTTCATTATTATTATGAAACTTCTCATTCAGTAAGGTTTCTAGAGTTTTGATTTGTTCGTCTAATGACTTCATTTTGATTGTTGATTCTTCTTCTTTCTCGTCTCCTTCATTGTACCCACCGGAATCTTTCATTATTGGTTTAACTACTAACTCTTGAAACAACTCATAGTCAATCACGGGATTTTTTTGACCCATTGCAACTCCATGATATTCTCTCTCTTCATCGAAATACCCAAAAGTTAAAATAGAAGACTTTACTTGATAATAAGTCTGTTTGGTCACCATGGCAGCTGCGACATATGTGTCTTTCTCTCCTTCTCCTTGTTCTCCCAAGGCAAGCAATTTGTAGAATAAATTTGGACCATAAATATTATAAAAGAGTGACATCAAGATTGTTTTTCCATGCGTTCGCTTATTGATTACTAATTGACCAGATTCTGTTGACATGTCAGCAATTGTCCCTTGTAAATCATGATAAGGGATCGATTTCTTATCTTCTTCATTGTTAATGTTGGAATCTTCATTGGTTGGGGAAAATAATGGAAATCTTCCATATCTTACTCTTTTCAGTTCATTTATTTCAATATCAGCCAATTCATAGAACTTGGGTGAAACAGTTCTTTTCCAATAGTCGGGCCAAGTTATCATCCCATAATATTTGTATAACTTACTATCAAAGATTGAATCAGGGTTGGAAACTGGAAGACTATCGGAATCTAGCATTAAGATATGTTCAAATGAAGAAATTGCCAATGCTAATGATTTGAACTGAAAGCTTGAAAAACTTCTTTCCTTCATCACAGTTTCACCCAATACATCAGGAAGAACCACACATTTAGCTTGTAATGGGGGTAATATCTTGTTACAAAAATCAATCTCTCGTTTATAGTCTCGTTTTGTTGGCATGATAATTTCAACAGCTAACTTTGACCCAGTTTCTCTTAACGAAATTATAGATAGGTAGGAAAGCCAAGAGAATTTTCCACCTCCAATTAGAACAATTCCTTTTGAGTTCTTTCTATAAGTTGATTCAGCTAGTTTTGATGGTAAATCCTCAACCATTCTCCGATGCTTTTCTTTTAACTCTCTAAATACGGAGTCAGAAATGGTAGCCTTGGATAATAAAACTTCCTTTGTATCCACTGCACCTTTTAGCTGATCTTCTTTTTCGACATATTGTATTGCTTTTGTTATATCCGCGGTTAATTGTAGTCTATTTTCATCTAAGATATTGAATATACGGTTCCAATACTTATGTGATATTGATTTGTCATTATTCATGAGTATAGACCCAGAAATTTGTTCCATTTCTACATCTACTTCATCATGCTTCAATGTCTGCAATTGCATCTCTTGGAACAACTGTTCGCTATCTACAGTGATAGGAAGATCTCGATCGTTGTCATATTGAAATTGGTGCGAGGGTGGACCAAGTATTAGCATAATCACTATGATAAACACGACTATCACTCTTATTCTGTTTCTGGGTAATCGCTGAACTGATTTGTTAATTTGCTTCATTGTGTATCTAATCATTAAGGCGATCTTTCTTGAGAAGCTAGAAACCTGTAGGCAACCTAGTAGTTGGTTTAGAAATTCCATGTGGGTGGGATTACATTCATATATAAGTGAAACAAACCCTGAACAGGAGAAGATAGAAGAAGAGATTTTGTAGCAACGTGCTGGGTTTCATTTATGATAACAACAATAGGACAACCTTTGAACATGCAAGAGCCATTTGAAAGAGAAAAAGGCTTACGGCTGAATTTTTGAATTTTTTGTTACTTTATCTTTTTTGATCTTTTTACAGTTAGATTGTTGAAATAAGGCTTTTTTTTTTTTTTTACAAAAAATGGTTCAAACTTTATTAAACTATAAAAAGTTAACCTTATATACACTCATATATACGGAATAAAGCAAACCCGCTAAAAACGCAAAATTGTAACCTTACATTAAAAATGCATTTTACCTTTCTCATTAACGTGATATTTCTTCTCTTCTCTCTCTCTTTTTTTTTTTTTGGTTTTTTGGTTTTTCATAATTATATAATTCTTATTAGTGTTCTAAACCTATTTGAAATAAGCTAGGCTTAATCATCGAATTTATTTTTTAATAAAATTTTCATTGTTCATGAATGGAAGAATACAAAGCGAAGGTATCCTTGCAACCTTTATTCTGAGTAAGACAATGTGATTGTATCCTTTATATATCATATCCAAGCTAATTGTCACGCGATAATTATCGAATACAATCTGGGAAGAAGATTTAATTGTTTATATTGCTTGTTTGTATTAGTTAATTCTTTTAATTGTCATTTTGTGTCAAAATTGTTCAGGCGTTGTATTCGATAGGTAAGAAAAGTATGAACAATAAGTGCTGGAGACAAAAATTCTTCGAGTTACAAAGAAAATTGTGTCCGCCCAACTCGAGACAAGGGATTGTAAGTTGAATTGTTTCATTCAGTGGCGACAGGGGTACAATTGTACTAATGTTTATTCCAAGGAAGAAATCAACTGAAACTGTTGTAGGATGTAATCCAAGGTCCGATATGAAAGAGGAAGAACAATGAAACAATATAACAAAGAAGTGCAAGCTTCATAAAAGAATACACAGGCTATGCCTATAACATAAATAAGGGAGAATCTGAGTATCCTGATTCTCCCGTCTACAAAGACCATAATAATAAAAAGAACAAACATAAATATAAATAAGGGAGAAGCTAAGTATCCTGGTTCTCCCGACCAACAAAAATATAAATGGATCTGATTATCCGGATTCTCCGCATTACCCGGACATCCGGTAGTGGACGAATAAAAGAAAAAGATTTTCTGAGAAAGAAAAAGAGCCTATATTGAAAACTAACGAATAATACAACAACCATAATAGATGATTATTATGCATCTATTAACTCTCTAAAATATATCTGTGTTCTCTGAACTATAATTTCAACAGAAACAAGTTTGGAACACGGAAATCTGTCCATCCGCGCTTGGAATTGCTTGAAAAAAAAAATTTGGGAATTGACACGACTTTACAAGTCAACCAGCAAGTTAAATTGTAGTTCAAAGTTTCTGTGGGAACTTTTATAAATAGTATTCCATGGATGTTCAGGAAGACATAGAAAGTAATGAATATTGACTTGCTTTCCCTTCGTACTCAATAAGAAATGATTCTTGTAGCTTATTTCTCTGAAAATGGTGCCACACATTTTAAATTTTAGTATCATTTTTTGCAGCTATTCAGATGAAAATTACATATTCGACGAGTAATCTAAAGTTGAATTTTCGCTTGCTCATCGAAAACCATGTTGCATACCTCCAGTAAGAAGGCTACTACGTGACATGAAACTCCAAATCAAACAGGAGAAGAAAGAATTCTTTGCCATTCAAGATGCTAATCTTATGAGCTAAAATTTTGCGACCGATATTGTGACAACATTCTTCAGAGGTTCCTACTACGGGACCTTAATTTGAAAGGTAGGATCGTTCTTTCAGTTGGATAGTCGAATAGTTGAATCACAATTTGATGATTTCAAGAAAATATTAAACTTGCTTTCGGCTAGATCTAAAAAATAATTTTCGCCATTCACACGTCATTTCTATTTTTACAATTTTAACTACCAGCTAATGTAAAACGAATAATTAACCATTCGTTGACATGGATGATTCGGGAATATTCGTGTCATGAAAAAGCATACAAAACCAGGGAGGCAGAGCTGATCAAGTAAGGCTAAAAACTGATCAAATGACATAAACGTCACTGGTGACGCGTGGATTGACGAATTGTTTCGAGAAATTATTTTTTAGTTTTTAATTTTTTCTTTTCTTTTTTTTCTTCCGGTTTCAGTATTGTGTTCTGTTGCCTATTGCTATTGATGATCAAGCCTTTTACTCAATTTGGTGTACATTTGAAATTCTTATTGTTTCATCAATACGTTTTGTACTCCCCTATAGTTGTAACAACTGTTCTTGTGTTTTAAAAGTGTCAGATTTGTTATTATTTTTGTTTTTATTTCATTTTTTTGATCTACACAGGTACAATACCAGGTCATCGATTACCATAAAACGTCAAAAATATAAAGTGTACTTCAACCTTGTCATAAAGTATTCCTTTTAGATTTTATAAAATTCAAATAGATTAAAACGAGAAACATGGTTGCTCCTAGCAATGTCTCAACATCTACTGTATTATCAGCATTGATTGCCAATCTGATAGTTTGTGGTATTTTCATTGCATGTTTCCTATTGTTAAGATTTCCATTCAAACGTATCTATAGTCCTAAATCATCATATGATCTTGTCCCCGAGGAAAAGAAACCAGAACCGTTGCCCAAGGATCCTTTCAGTTGGATATTTATCCTTTTGCGTAAACCAGAAACTTTTATCTTACAACAAGCTGGTTTAGATGGATTTTTCTTTTTAAGATATCTTAAAATATTCGCCTTTTTATTTTTATTTGGTTTATTAACATTCATTATTCTTCTACCTGTGAATGCTACAAATGGTAATGGTAATCAAGGATTTGATCAATTGTCAATTGCAAATGTGAAAGATCCTAAAAGATATTATGCTCATGTTTTAGTTGGTTGGTTTTGGTATGGTTCAGTCATCTTTGTTATTTATAGAGAATTGTTCTTCTTCAATTCCATGAAGAATGTTGTAGCATCATCTCCCAGATATGCCAAAAAACTTTCTTCAAGAACCGTCTTGTTTCAATCTGTTCCTAATGCATTGCTAGATGAGAAACAATTTTTTAAACTCTTCAATGGAGTTAAACGGGTTTATGTTCCAAGATCAACTAAAGAATTAGAGAAAAAGATTGAAAAGAGAGCGGAGCTTGCAAATCAACTCGAACTTGCTGAGAATAAACTTTTGAAAATGGCAGTTAAGAGACAATTGAAAGCGGAAAGGAAGAATGAAATATTGGAACCAAGGGATGAAATCAGTGCTTATGTTCCTGAAAAGAAAAGACCAAAGGGTAAGATGAATGGATTCTTCTCTAGAAAAGTTGATATTATTCGTCATTGTCAAGAAGAAATTCCAAAGTTAGATAAAGAAGTTAGGAAATTGCAAAAGAAATTCAGACGCTCTACTCCATATAATTCTATTTTTGTTGAATTCGATAATCAATATTATGCCCAATTAGCTTATCAATCTACTGTTCATCATAATCCTATGAGAATGAAACCTTGCTTTATTGGAATTGAACCAAGTGACATTCAATGGTCAAATTTACGTTTGTTTTGGTGGGAAAGAATAGTGAGAAGGTTCCTAGCATTTGCAGCTATTGCTGCTGTTGTCATATTCTGGGCTATACCTGTCGCATTTGTTGGGGTTATTTCTAATATCACTTATTTGACTGAAAAAGTTTCTTGGTTAAGATGGATTCTAAACTTACCACCTTCATTATTGGGTATTGTCACAGGTATCTTACCAACTGCGATGTTAGCCATTTTGATGATGATCTTGCCTATGTTTATAAGAGGAGTGGCTGTGGTTTCAGGTTGTCCATCGGTTCAATCAATTGAAATATTTACTCAAAAGTCTTATTTTGCATTCTTGATGGTTAATGGTTTCTTAGTTACTGCTTTGGCTTCATCTGCAACCGCAACTGTAACTAGAGTTATTGAAGAACCTACTTCAGCAATGAGTATCTTGGCAAGTAAGTTACCTTTGTCTTCCAATTTTTACATTTCCTACTTAACTTTACAAGGTCTTTCAGTTGCTGGTGCATCGTTGCTTCAAGTTGTTGGATTATTTTTGTATTATATTCTTGGTGCTTTGTTTGACAATACAGTGAGAAAGAAGTGGTCAAGATTTAGTGTCTTGGGATCTATTAAATGGGGTACAGTTTTCCCAATCTTTACTCAATTAGCATGTATCACACTTACGTATTCAGTTATTTCACCACTTATTATTTTGTTTGCTTGCGCCATGTTCTTTTTAATTTACATTGCATATTGTTATAATTTGACATATGTTTTTGTTGAAAGTCCTGATGTTAGAGGAATGCATTATCCAAAGGCTTTATTCCAAACTTTTACCGGTATTTATATTGGTCAAATCTGTATGTTGGGTATATTTATTGTTGGACAAGGGTGGGGTCCAATTGTTTTGCAAGCTATTGGATTATTAGCAACTGTTTTCTGTCATTTACATTTAAAAGAAGGATTTGATCACTTGCTTGAAGAAATCCCAGTAGATTGTATGAGAGCCCTTGATGGTGTTTCTGATACTCCATCATACAGCGGATATTCCGAATATGAAGAAAAGGTTCTTAGACCAAGAAGAAAAGTCCAAGAACCCAGACTACAAGAAAGTGTTGATGAAAAGAAAGGTGGTAGTGTCCATTCAGAAGATCTTGAACTGAATGAAGAAAGTTACCATGTTGGTACTACTCATGTTCCACTCTTGGCTGATCGAGATTTCAAGAAATTGGAGTCAAAGAATCCAATTATACGTTTCTTAAGACCGGATATCTTTTTAAATTTCCGTCACACTAAAAGGGTTTTACCAGTTAGTTATAATATGGAACCTGAAGAAGAAGATAATAAACATGCTTATGATCCACCAGCAATTTCAGCAAAATGTCCAAGTGTTTGGATTCCGAAAGATAAGATGGGTCTTTCTGATATTGAAATTGAAAGATTGAAAGGGATAGTTGATATTAGTAATGAAAACACAGCCTTTGATGAAACGGGTAATTTTACATTCCTTGATAAACCACCAAATTAGATTTCTATATAAATTTATAGTTTTATTTATTTTGCAATCTCAATAACCCATAAGGGTTTCTAGACAAATCTTAGTTTTATTATAATAGTCCTTGTGTAACAATGGATCAAGATCTGATTTCTATCTTCTTTTTCTGGGTAACAGATCTAGCACCGTTGCAGACAAAATGTGGGGTTCTTGGGAGGGGTGATCAGGGTTTGCTCGGGATAAGGAAAAATGAAAATACATACACCACCTCTGCACCACCTCCACCATTTTTCACTTTATTGTTCATTTTGTTCTCTTCTCTTTGATAATATAAAGTAAATATTATCCAAACACTGATGACATTTATGATTTATAAAAGATCTTGTATTTTGTAAAATGTCAAATGCCAATATTGAAATTGTACTCTAAATTAATTAATAAATTATTAAACCCACTTAAATTACCAAAAATGAGTTTTTCCGATAGCGAAAGTGATTTATTGTTCCTCGGTAACCAATGACCCCATAATGAAAAAAAAAAAAAAAAATTTCATGCCCCCATTATATTTTACAAAATATAAAAGACAAACCCATTCCACCGAAAACGATTATCCTTTACAAGAATGTTAACTAGGAGATTAAGAAATATTTCTTTGTTATCGAAACAAACAATCAAAATGAGTACTAATATTAATAGTAATGCATTAGCAAGATTATCTTTAACCCAGAAACATATTAATCCTACCAGATCTACTTGGACCCATGGTAGAACAATCACTCATCCCAACATCTCCAATGTTAATCAAGGAACTAAATATACTTCTGATTTTAAGAATTATGCTATTGACCAATCTACAGGTAAAGTCTTATCTTACTTTCATGATATTCCCCTTGAATTGGATGTTGAAGCTAAAGAAGCAAATATGATTGTTGAAATTCCAAGATGGTCAAATGCTAAATTTGAAATAAGTACAAAATTACCAGCTAATCCAATCATTCAAGATTCAAAAAATGGGAAAGTGAGATTTGTCAAGAATTTATTTCCTCATCATGGATATATTCATAATTATGGTGCATTCCCCCAAACTTGGGAAGATCCAACAACGGAACATAGTGGGTTGTTTGGTGATAATGATCCTTTGGATGTATGTGAAATTGGATCGTTAATCTTAAAGACTGGAGATATCAAAAGAGTAAAAATATTGGGATCTATTGCTCTTATTGACGATGGAGAATTAGATTGGAAAGTTATTGTTGTCAATGTTGATGACCCATTGGCAAATGAAGTTTATGATGTTCATCATTTAATCACAAAATGTCCTGGATTATTAGAAACTACTAGACAATGGTTTAAGGATTATAAATTACCAGATGGGAAACCAGAAAATACTTTTGCATATAATGCAGTTTTCAAAAATGCTCGTGATACAATCGAAACTATTCAACAATGTAATAATAGTTGGAAACAATTGGTTCTAGGGCAAATCAAGTCTGATAAGAAATTACCTACTACCACCAATGTTACATTGAAGGGAACACCAGGTTATGTCAAAGATATTGGTGTTTCTTTAGATAACCCATCCAAACCAGATGCTGAAATTCCAATTGCAATTCAAAAGAATTACTTTATGGTAATAGAATAAATGTAAATAAACGTTATATTTTTTAGAAGGTTACAATACATCTATACTTAACTAAAAAAATCCTTTAAATCGCTAATCTCATTGATAATCCCCTTAACAAAATTAGCAAATGGTTCACCACCTGTTTGAATAACATGTTGTTCTTCTAATGAGCTTGGAATTATCCTAGAAGTTAAGAACTTTGGATGCTTTAATAAATTATCAAGACAATCAACAAAATCTTCAATCTTACTTTCATTCTCTAATCCGGGCAATATACTAGGAGCTTCTTCTCCACCACCCTCAATAGTAGATACAACAGGTGCTACACTTCTCCAATATTCACCAGCATTCATAGCCTTCAATAAATCGTACAAAAGTAAAATTTGACCAGTCTCAGCAATAAGAGCAGTGGATATCTTAATTGAGGAAGAATCTCTTGACCAGCTTTCGATACATGTTTCAATTTGTTTGCTATAAAGTTGGAGGGCGACGGATAATTCTGGAATGATAGATGGTCCAATTTTGAACAAACTGGTTATAATGATTGGCAAAATTCCATTGATCCATAAACGATGATATTGGGATCCATTGCTGATACTAACACCACCTGCTCTTAATGTACTTGAGATAGGACTTTCAAGTAAAACGACAAATAATCCCGACGAAGCAAACTTGTCTGCAATCACATCAACACTCATAAGCTCCAAAATATACATTAGACTCAATTGTGCAAATATAAGTTCTCCATTCACCTCAACAGAATGAGAAAATGAAAAAAGGTTCAATAAAGATTTAATTGTTCCATGCTTGTTTACTAATAATGACATTTCATTCTGGAAATTTGTACTAGAACTTACACCAACAAACAGTTTAAGAATTGATAATATTAACATTAAATCATCTATCCTCTCATTCACTTTGGTTACTTTACTTGATTTGGGAGCATACAAATCGTTTTGCAATTCAATTAATAATGTCTTTGTTCCTTGGCATATTATTAATTCAAACAAATCCCTAAATAAACTAAAAGATTCCGTTAACAAAGATGAATCCTTTTTAATCAAACCCAACGAACAATAAACTACCTTTAGCAACGGTCTATAAAAACCCTTGGATTCAGCCAAACTAGAAATAAAATCCATACTGCCAGATGATAATAACGTAGAAGCACTCTTGATAATTTCAAATACTCGACTCTTTGTGGTAGATTTGGCTCGAGAATAGAAGGTATATATCAAATAGAAAGCTAATTCAACACGTTCGTGATATATAGACTGGAAAATTTCAGACGGAATACCTTCACAAATATCCAACTTTAATAAATAATCAACAAAGTCTAAAATTCGTTCATCAAGAGCACCATCAAACTTACGACAGAAACAAGTGAGAAGCGCACCAAATGATTTTGCACTGGATATTTGAGCATCGACATATTGGAGATTAATACTTGTTGCAATAACTTGTTCTCTGATTTGGGGCCAACCAGGCTCATTTTTAAATAACGCATCCATCAAGGCTAAATTGTAAACCGAATTAGTTCCAAATCGATTTCTCTTGGCTAACCCAGTAGCAAACTGACTTAATTTAAGAGTTGGAAATAAGCTCTCAAAAGATATCAGAACATTGGCATGCAACGATGCCTGGTAATTTTTAACAGCAAATTTAGTCTTTGCAATCTCAATAAAGTCATCTGAATTAACAAAATTAATTATATTCTTTTTGCATTCCTCATTTCTCGTAGCAAATAAATGTAAAGCTAATATTTCGGTTATCTTGGAAACTAATTTCAATTCGTAGCAACGGCTAATAAAACTATCTGACGAATCGGGAGGATCTGATATTTGCAATCTTACTCTTGAAATCAAAGTATTTATAAACTCTATGTCATTTTCATTTTCTTTAGCTGTTGTCCACGAGTTGCATGCCAATGAAAGCGCATCTACCAAATGAATACTGACCGAATTTGGATAATATTTAATATCACGGATATTTTTCTTAAGGATCTGCAATAATGAAATCTTTGTCTCGACTTTTCTAGACGAATGTTCTGACTTTGTGAAATCTCCAAAAACATCTCTACCACTAATAAATAACACGGAAAGACCGTCTTGTTTACCACCCATCACGCCACAGATAAAATCATACAATGAAATTTTCAACTTGTAATCATCAAATGAATTATCAATGTCCGTGGCTAACGAATGCATTAACACCTGGGCACAGTCACGCCCCAAATTCGACAATAACGATGGCTGCTGTTCGTCTAGCCAGTTAGCACTAGTTAAACTAGTTAGCAAATCCAAAATATCCTTTCTTATTGATTCAAATTGTGAATAAGATGCTACTAAACTTGGAAGTTTTGAATACAAATTTCTTTCAAATGCAGAAGGCTTGTAGCTAAGGGATGAACGGATCGTAATAATCAACTGGGAATAGGATAATGCACATCGGATCCAACTATCATACCAAAATCCTGAGACGTCGATCAATTCATATACTTGCAAAGTCTCCAGAAGAGAATCAATCATACCGAGAATTGGTGAACATGCTCTCGAGCAATCACTATCCGTCATTAAAAATGCATCCAAAATGCGAGCGGAAGGCTCTGCGAATACTTTGGTTACCTTTTCTTCTGGTTTGCTGTCTTCAGCAACTCCATGAACTGAGGCCAAAATTGTAGAAAAAATGTCCAAAATTAAAACTCCCATCTCCAATTTTTGGTGAACCAGAGAGAAGCGACAGTATGTGAAAGTTTCAAATATACTAACCAAATGATTAACAAACTTCGATAAAATCGCCGCTTTAGATTTTTGAGGGTAATCTTGATCTAAGGATAAACAATTCTGAATCAATGCATCCACAAATTTAACTAATGAAACTGTAAAGTCGTAACTTCCACTTACCATTTCTATAGAGCCAAATATAATGGAGGCGAATCCCTCTTTCCCATTATGAGGAAAGATTGACGACTTGGATAAATACGGCCAGATTCTATACGAAAGGAATGGCATTAAATTGGTTAACAAATCAATAATTCCCAGTAATACTTCCACATTTCTTGCGTGCAATGCTTGTTCGAATAGCCTTAAAACTACTTCCAAAATATCCGAGTCGTCCGTAAACGCTGATAAGGCATCTAAAACCTTCTTTGAATCGTCGATGTTGTTGTTCAAAACCACTCTATTTAACAAACGGAGCACTTCCACAATTAAATTCACCATGCCTGGATCTGATGCATTGAACTCCTTAGAAATATTTTGAGCTATTCTCCCCAAGAGTGCCCAACCATTATATCTGTGCAAAAATGTCACCAAAACTTCTTCTTGGTTAGCGGCAGGTAATATCTTTGCCTTCGTACCACTTTTCAATGCCATTGATATTTTTTTATTTGATTCGAATGGTGGAAAAATATCTATACCTTGTGAAAGCTTTACTAACTCTGTATTTTGATCATCTATTTGGTACATATTCACAAACTCTTCCTTTTTGAATACCTGGATGTACGACTTTAACTCATTGAACTCATGCAATGCAAAGCCTCCATTTATAGAACAAAGGATAATATAAGGAGTTAAAGATAAAGGGAACTTAGTTCTAGCCAAAACAATTGCGTCGATAGTTGAATCATTTTCAAAGAACTTTTCAACCACATTTTTGGGGCAATTGCTGACGATGCTTTCGATGGCCCTGGCAACATCAGCGGTAAGATCAATTAACGGCATAGACGCAAGGATTACATTTGATAAAACTACCGAGTTGACCCGATCAAACTTTAATAGTTCGTTTAAGCGACGAATGGCATGGAAAACATTCAATTCAGCACATTTTTGATTTAACATTGTTACAATGGAATTTATCTGTTCTGTATTCAATTTATTTGAAAGATCTGCATTAATTGTAGATTCCGGATACTCCATCATAAAATAGTATTTCCTTAACAATACTATGGACCAAGCATATAAGATAACAGAATTGGTATTTGCTGGATTGGTTATAGCATCATTTACTGAAACAAAAATATTGGCATCGTTAAAATAAGAGCCATCCTTAGCATTGGAAGCATTGTCAAATGCATTTTCTAGGTCTAAAAATGCGACGGAGATAATGGTGAACAACCCTTGGAGTACTGCAAATGCCTCAGGATGACTTATACGAGGTCCGAGCGACATTGCAAAGTTGTTGCCCTTCATGAAATGAAACCATTGCTTGCAAAGGCTCTTTTCGAGAGTTGGATTTTGAACAATAATCTCGGTCAATACTTTAGATGCTTCTATGATAAATAATACCCTTTCATTGTGAACTAGTTCGTCTAATTTTTCCGATAATCCCCATGTCTTAGGATGCATCAAAAAGTTGACGTTGTCTTGGATGGAGATAATCATGGATTCCACATACGTTTTAGACGTGAAAATTTCTTTTCCAAGATTCTGAATAGTTAATGATGCCTTTGAATTACTCTTGTTGTTTAATAATTCGATCGCTATTTTGAGAATAATCCTTCTTTCTCTTAAGATTTTACTGGTATACAAAAATAATCTTTCGTTATCTAATTCTTTGTCTCTGTCATCATGCAATTTGCTTTTCAAAGCAAAAAATTCATTACAAAACTTGGGTGGTATCTTTTTACAAGTTTGAATTATTATTCTCAAAACTTCCTTTGCATCACAATGCAAATGTTGTTCGATAATTTCCGCATCTGATATGTTAACTGGAGTGACATCAGTGTATAGAACACTTCTTAATGTTAAGTCTTTTGCACTTAGCTTTTCTTTCTTACCACTTAGTTCGAATGGAGATGGACTTCGCAAAGTACCACTATTAAGCATCAAAAACTCATCCAATGCATCCAAGATATAAGGATCTTCACATGAATTGATTAACGTGAGTGCGTTGTCAAAAGTCCAATATTGTGTCGGCTGGATTGGCTTTAAAGGCAACCTATCAGTATCAGAATCCAATTGCACTAACGACTTTGTCATTGCCTTTTGGTTAATATTAATGTTATGGAAAGAGAGCTGAGCTTAATGTTTACTGTAGTTTTTTTTTTTGGAATTCACTTTTTTCAGTCGATTCGCATCATTATTGATAGACTTCCTATTTAGGAAGGATGTGTATTTGCAAGTGAAAATAAGTTAAGAATTTCTGCATTTACACTCTTTTTTTCTGGTGTTTCACCTGATGAAACCGTTTTTGAAATTTCCAAAGTTTTTCAAAGAACTTCGTCGTTTAGATTGGCAGCTTTTTCCTTTGTTAGATGATCACACTATTATGAGTCCATCGCCCTTTATTGTCAGTGCTCCAGGTAAAGTCATTATATTCGGAGAGCATTCAGCTGTTTATGGAAAGCCAGCAATTGCTGCAGCATTAAGCTTGAGATGTTATTTACTTGCAACCCCAAATGAAAACAGTGATATAATTAGACTAGAATTCCCTGATATTGAGTTGTCCTATTCCTGGAAAAAGTCTGATCTTCCTTGGGAGTTGATCAAGTCAGTTAGCCAAACCGAGAATGGTGTTCCAAAGGTGAGTGAAGAGTTGGTTCCAGAGATTACCCAGGCACTTTCCTCAATATTGTCCGATGTTAATTCCAAGATGCACCACACGGCCTGCTTTTGCTTTTTATATTTATATTGTAACCTATGTGACAATTCCACACCAGGTATGACTTTTTCTGTGAGATCTACGTTGCCTATAGGAGCTGGATTAGGGTCATCTGCTTCGACTTCTGTATGTTTGGCTGCTGCTTTGGCGACACTTGGTGGATGGGTGTCTAAGGCAGAACTAACCAACGATGATCATGTACCTAGTGGTGAGCCTGCAGATTTACATTTCATTGATTCCTGGTCGTTGATTGGTGAAAAATGTTTCCATGGAAATCCTTCTGGAGTTGATAATGCGGTGGCAACCCATGGTGGAGCAGTTATGTTTCAAAGAAGCTCTCAACCAAGGCAACCATCTGTTCGAACTGCGATTAGAAACTTCCCTCCTGTAAAATTGTTGCTTACTAATACGAAGGTGCCTAGAAGTACTGCTGAATTAGTTGGCGGGGTTGGAAAAAGACATAGAAAATATACCAAGACATCTTCCAGTATATTGGATGCAATGGGCCATTTGGCAACAGAGGCTCACGAAGCAATTATCACGCCATCTTTCGGTGAATCAGAGCATAAGAAATTACTAGAGTTGGTGGATATTAATCACGGTTTGTTGGTGGCTTTAGGAGTATCTCATCCGGTATTAGAAAAGGTTAGAATCATAAGTGACGTTCACAAAATCGGTGCTACAAAGTTAACTGGTGCCGGTGGGGGTGGCTGTGCCATTACTTTAATTAATGATAATGCTAGTGAAAATGATATTGAAGATGCTATTGTTGAATTTGAAAAAGAAGGTTTCGAATGTTTTAAAACTTGTTTGGGGGGTAAGGGTGTTGGTATCTTATATTCCGAGGATGTTCCATTAGGAAATGATACAGTCCAAGTCTTTTCTACTGAGAGATTCTCTTCGTATGAAGATCGAAACGAAATTGAGAAGGCATTGGGAGTAAATATTATTGATGAGTGGCGATTCTGGTAAATGGCTATACAAATTAAAAGCAAAAATAGTACTAATTAATTGAATTTTTCTACGTATATACAAGCTGATAGATACCCTTATAGATTTGATCCCTCTAAATACCTCTATTAAACTCTAATACTCTAAGTTCCTCCCCATTTTTATCCTTTAATCCGTGAAATTTTTCTTCAAGCTTATGAACAGGTAATGTTCTTCTTTGAGGAAAGACACCCAAGGCAAAAGGTAATGCAATCAAAGACGTAACGAAAATGAGACCGATATTTGCCAAAGTTTCCACTGCCTTTGATTTCCCTTTCAAAAATCTTGTCTTTTGCAACCTGACTAAAATCAAAGGTGGAATTACCATAATAGGGGTAGCATTAATGACTCTACTTGCTGCAGTTTCACCAACTGCATACCACGCTGCCTTCTTGGAATTACCCATCTCTTCACCCTGACTACTGTAAACTGAGATTCCCTTTTTCAATTCTTCGCTTCTCATCAAGAATACATTAACGATACCTGCCGAAACCACGGCCGCAAAGGGAACTAATCTTCCTAAAATCATTCTAGTGTTTGGCTTCAATGACTTTAATCTTGGCACCAATGCATTCAATCCTAGGGCAACAGAACATGATGCAGTTACTGCCATACTATAGTTGGTAATGATTTGTTTCGTTGTCAACGGGTGCGACTTATTTGCATTTGCAGTATTTATTGCCACATTTAAAGATTGATTGGCAACTTGCCAGAATAATGTACCAACTGTACCCAAGTTAGGGGTCAACATCCCGGCTGTCACTACCAAGTTTGATAACACACACGAAGACATTCTAAATGGAAGGAAGACTGTCTCTCCAGTATCAGGATGCAAAGTTGAATCGAGGATCTTTTTGGCACGCCATAATTCAGGAGTCATGGCAGGAATTACACCATTCTTATAGTCCCAAATCCTTCTTTTTGCAGTTTCGATCTGATGGGTTGAATTCAAAAGCATGGTTGGATCCGAAATCTCGGCACAATGCTTAACTCGACCCCAGTAAGTAGCCAAATCATACTTTGATTGCGGTAATGGTACAGGACCGGTAATTGAGGAAGCCATACTTTTGAAACAAGTCTAGTGGTCTTAAAGGTTTCAAAGATAAACTTCTCGAAAAATTGAGTAGAATAAGCCTTGAGTCATAGGCAGTGGGCAATGGCGAGAAAAATAAAACGAAAAATAAACCAAGAAAAAGAAATTTCATGACCAGATCTGTCTTTTCAGTCATTAATCCTTTTGAGCGTATCCAAAGCGACGTTAAAAATGAAACAAGTAGCAATAACAGTAGGTATTGGAATGGATATCATCAATTGTAGAAGGTTTGATCGTTTGCTTTCATTGAAAGGATCGTCGTTTGCATCAAGGCTTTCTAAAAGATTGCTCCATCCAATCCATGAGCTACCACGATTCGAATCCATAGCAACAAATTCGCAGAGGGTACAGTTCATATCTGGATCTTGGGCTGCTAAGGAGGCCGTCTTTAAGACGCTTGATTCTGAGTCTCAGAAATTGTTTCTGTTTAAGGAATGGTACAAATCTAATGATAAACGTGGCAAGCCCTTTATCTCGAGTGATAAATACGATTCCGAAGATGAGCAGTTCCTTTTGACCATAACACATGATGCTGATTTCGTGGCTGCGACTGTTTTGCGACAGCGAATTATCGATTTGACCTCGTCACTCTAAATTCATAATAATTTTATAGTACTTGAATGCTTAAAAAATAGAGATGTTATATAACTACACTTTATTAATGATCATGCTTATTCCCATTCAACAGTAGCAGGTGGCTTGGAAGTAATATCGTATGTGACACGAGCAACACCATCAACTTCGTTCACAATTCTAGATGCAACCCTCTTTAAGAATGCAGCTTCAAAAACGAACCAATCGGCAGTCATGAAATCGACTGTTTCAATGGCTCTCAAAGCGATAACTTGTTCGTAAGTTCTTTGGTCACCCATGACACCAACAGATTTAACTGGTAAAAGAGCAGCAAAAGCTTGAGAGATTTCTCTGTATAAGCCAGCCTTTTTGATTTCTTCAATGAAAATGGCATCGGCTTCACGAGCAATCTTGACTTGTTCTCTAGTAACTTCTCCCAAAACTCTAATAGCTAAACCTGGACCTGGGAATGGATGTCTCCAAACTAAGTCTGTTGGGACTCCTAACAATTCACCTAAATGACGAACTTCATCCTTAAATAATTCTCTCAATGGTTCAATTAATTTCAACTTCATGTCTTCCAATAATCCTCCAACGTTGTGGTGGGTCTTGATAGTTTGAGATGGACCTTTGAAAGAGATAGATTCAATAACATCTGGATATAAAGTACCTTGTAACAAATACTCAATTTCAGAACCGTCATGTGGTTTGATTTTAGCAGCTTCATCTTCGAAAACGTGAATGAACGTATTACCAATAATCTTTCTCTTCTTCTCTGGGTCTGTCACACCCTTTAATCTATCTAAGAATAAGTCACTGGCGTCAACAACATTCAAATTGATACCCAAACCTTCAGTTAAAGTTCTTCTAACGGTTTCAGTTTCATTTTTTCTCATGACACCGTTGTCAACATAAATGGCATGGAAACGATCACCGATTGCTTCTTTCATGATCTTGGCACCTACAGTACTATCGACCCCACCAGAAACAGCACCAATAACTTCAGCTGTTGGACCAACTAACTTCTTAATTCTGGCAATTTCAGTGTCGATGAAGTTCTCCATAGACCAGTTGGTGTTGGCTTGACAAATATCAACGGCAAAATTTCTTAATAATTTCTTACCTTGAGCAGTATGAGTGACTTCAGGATGAAATTGAATACCATAAATCCTTTCTTCTTCATTAGAAATCCCACAGTATGGAGAGTTATCGGAAGTGGCAACAACTTTAAAACCTGTTGGTAACGCATGTAATTTATCACCATGAGACATCCATACTTGTGAGTGGTCGACGTCCTTAAACAAAGCACAGGAAGGATCTTCTACATTTAAGGTAGCTGGGCCATATTCTCTTTTGTCACCTCTGGCAACACCTTTACCATTGATCCAGGCTAATTCTTGCATACCATAACAAATACCTAAAATTGGTACACCTAATTTAAAGATGTCATGATCGACATGAGGAGCATCTTCAGCGTAAACTGAGTAAGGACCACCAGAAAGAATAATACCCTTTGGCTTCCAAGACAATTCAGCAATTTTTTGAGTACAAGGTAACATTTCAGCGTATACTTGGAACTCTCTCAAACGACGGGTAATTAAATGAGAATATTGAGAACCAAAATCCAAGACCAATATGGTGTCGAAGACCTTGGAGACTTCAATTGGGACATCTTCAATGTTTTCCATGATTGCAAATGGGGTTGTATTATAGACGGATATGATGAAAGACCAATCAATAAAATAAATAAAATGAGCAACAGATGCCAGATTTTTTTTATGATGTTTCTAGAGAATATGAAAAATATGAAATTTTTAAACAGTGCTCATCGCATCTCAATTTCAAATGACTCCATTTAATAATTTTTTTTTTCATGTTGACTCTGTTATTACAATTAACGACATTGCGACATGGATGTCGCTCGAAACTTCAGGCATTTATCAATAATCTGTCCGGTTGCCAAGAGTCCTCCGTAAAGTTGTGCCAAATGAGTAAATCACAGATTGAAGAGCATCAGAAAATGTACCGCTCTGTGAAATTTTCAAAAGCTATGAATCTTGAGGAGGAACTTGGGTGGTGGGGGGTTATGATGCATCAGACTGACTCTTGTGAATAAATTAGAGAAATGTGCATTTTACAGGAGATACTTGGTTTAGGTTTTAAACAGTATTACAGTCACTCACTGGATAAAGGTTTCGCAGCACTGTTGAGATATATGCTAATACAAGACTTCTTGTATGGATAGTTATGTGTTGGGGATGCGAGCATTGTAATAAATTATTGCCCGGCGCAAGCATATTGATTAATTTGCTTTATAATTTCTAATTAGCTAACCTGGAATGAAATATGGATAGCTTCTTATTATGAATGATCTACTTCTTAGTAGAGGGGATTATTTGTATGAGTGCATCTACAATATGTGGAAATGCTTAAGAGAAAATCAAGTTGTAGTTCTGGTTCTCCCTTGATAACTTTATACAGACTTCAATAGTTTTAAGTCCACCTTGAAACCTACCACCAAACCATTTACCCCTCGATTTACACACCATTTGTCAGCATTCGTCACGTCGTCGAAACGATTTTTTCTTTTAAACCCCTATTCAAATGTTCTCCGGCTGAGTTGCAGAACATCCTCCTGGTATATCTACCACCAAATGCACCTTCATGGGATCACCACGCTTCCTCGTATGCTAAAGCTGCTGTGGAAGCTTGGGTCCAGCATTCCTTCGCCAGTTACCTTACAACTGCCTGTTTCCAATTACATGGTTTTGATACATTATTCCTTACTGCCTGCAACATTCTCATTTACCTACTTCGTACCCCGTTCCGTTTTTATAGATATTGGTCCCCACCAAACCACCTGCTGTTCGTGTTGCTGTCAATGGTATGGACTGTCTTCTCCACATTGTTGCTTAAGTTGCGGACGCCCATTCGGCTCATTCATCATCCAGTCGCCTGAATCCATCTACATTACTTTTGCCTTTTTGTTTCTTTCGCTACCTCGGTTTTATGACCGTCGCTTCTTTTGCTATGCTTGCACGCTTGTCTGCCTGCCTACTTCCTTTTGGGACTATTACGTCTAAATCCAATACGTCCTCAACCAAAATAATATATCCATTGTATGGCTTGGATTTTCTGTGTCGTGAGAACCTCATTGTATCTTTGGTTCCACAGTTACGTTTTCATCGTTTCGATGCATTGCGTTTGTATGAAGTTTGTTGCACGCTTCCCCAACTCAAGTATGGAGCGGTCGTGACGCATTCGCCGCATCCGAATCAAGAATCCTCAAATTCCAGACCCTTTACGAGTTCCTAGAGTGGTTCCTTGGTTGGCGTATATCAAGCTAATGCGGAACGTGCTTGCAGCTCCACTGCTACATTCAACACCACCCTCCCCACATACGCTGAAGCTACTGAAGCACTTCGGTTGCTAGATACCCTCCCGTGTTTACGTTTCAAGTTCCCAGATGTCTTACGAACTTTAACCACTACGGGTGCCCTTTCCCATCCCCAGAATGTCCCACTGCTAAAAGCCTTGTTCGACACCACCAAACATGATTACTTCAAGTTTTTGGCCTTCCTCGATGTTGACTGGTGGAATCTTGGTCCCAATCTTCCTGATAAATCTTCACAACGTCCCAGCCGAACCAGCCACTATATTCAAATGGATTACCCCTTCTAATGCCACCACCTTCTCAAGCTACCACACACTCAACCCCCCCCCCCCCCAACCACCCAACTACTCAAATAACCAAAAAATCTATCATTGCTGCTTTGCCTCGTTTGGAGATTTTAGATTCTTCCTTTGTCGTTCTACCTTCCTCAGCTCAAGACTAGGAGGGGGGGGGGGAAGGAATATAATATGTTATATAATATTCGTCCAAAGAATAGTTGTTGATTTATCAAAATGTAAAACCATAGAAATGACGGCGAAAGCAAGCATATTTATAGCTGAGAGATTGGATAAGTCAAGAAATGTAGAAGAAATAGTATTTGTAGTAGACGCCTTTAAGGAGTATCAACAACGCAAACACTTCTAAAGTGTTTTACCTGTTACTCTCGAGACTGGATAAGCTAAAGACCAAGTCGCCATACCACGTATTGGTATTATATCACGGCACACTTGCAATTTATTCTTAAAAACCAATGCTTTATAAAAAAGAGAAAGAAATTAATTTAAAATTTGATTGGTTCTTTTCAAACTGGACAACAGAATTGTTTACTATAAAGTTCGCCTTAGTTGTAATCGTTTCCATTGCATTGTTTGATGTGGAGTTTTCGGTGTCGGTGGTAATTCTTCGCTGTACCATACATTTATTAGCGTTCTCCCGTACAGCGTCATTAGCAGAACATTAAGATTCTTTTCAAAATTGAAATAACTAAATTAAATATATAAACTAAATACTCTAAAACCTCCAAGGGACTATTATATATAATTTGTAAAACATGAAAAGTGGGACTCTCCTAATCTTTAGCTGAAATTCTTCTTTATTTTGCTTAAAAGGAGCTAAGAAATGAGAATATTCAACTAACCGAGGAAAATTCATTTTGATCAGTAGTAATACTTTCGTCTAACATCCAAATTTCCAGACATTCCACTATTACCGTAAGGGACCGATAGAGTCTGTCGACCCAATGGGGAGAGCTCCATTCTCCTAAAACAGTCCCTCTAAATCATCCCGGGGTTTGCCCTCAACAAGGACCGCTGTCTCTTCTACTTCATGATCTCCTTCCTGTTTCTTTACAGTGGGTAGCTCTATAAACCAGAATCTACCAGATATCTGTGCACCATTCCTAGAAGCTGGGAGTGAAAGCACGATCAACTAACCCTTGATAGATCTCAGTATCCACCCTTGACCTTAAGAAAGTCCAAGACCAACCTACCACTCGCCAACTAATACCTCAGACACAGCTCCCACTCTAACTCCAACAATCAGCGTTGGAATATAGGCTCACTCATAGGCTAATGACTAACCATCCAGATCCCCAGCCATCTAAGTCTTCCTAGCCATGGACTATATCGACCGCATCTCCTTGGCCCCGAAGTCTTCTAGTACGTCACGAGAGACTTAAACTCGGGGTGACTCATCAGATGCATCCTTCCACGCCAAGGGTCCCCGTCTTCATATGCGAGTACATTAGCACTGCCAAACCCGTGTACTACGAGAGTTGCCGGACCCCAAGGGTAACTATATGAGTATTAGGAATCATCAGGTTCGTCGACACCATCCGTATCGCCTCATGGGCCACCGCTGCTTCTATGGGAAGATATCACAGCGAGGGGCTACCGTGATCACCACGACATGCACCCCTTCATGAGATGAAGCCCTTCTTCTCCGTTTGCTTCCTGGTGCCTTTCATCCTTGCTGAACTAGTCTGTATGCACTTCATGCCATGGGCCCATCCAGCCTTCTGGAACAACAGTTAGCATCGACAGGCTACCTTTCATAGATACTCCGCCTTGACTCGGTCCCATATGAGAGGTGATGTGGCTGCTAGACAGCGGATAGACAGCATCCGGGAACCACGAGAGAAGCAGGCATGGTCCCTCAGCAAGCCTGAGAGTGATGTGGTGGGCTGGTACTATAATGTGAGCTAGCCTCGGGCAACTTCATTTACATGATGAAGTGTACTCACTCATGAATAGGTAGTCTAGGGCCATATCGTAAGGACCCCCCTAGAGGAGAGAGTCCAAGGAAGCAACCGCACATTCCATCAGGATTTGCATTTCTCGTTGTTCACTGAGTTTGGGAATCATGTGCTTAGAAATTTACAAAAGAAGAAGGTTTATATCTTCCCAATTTTCAAGAAGCATTTCTATAATTCTCTATATCTTTTCTTTTAGAGTCAATCACTGTTCTACGTATTATTTACATTACTTACATTGGCTATTATGGTTATATTTACTTACTTTTTTTTTTCTTTAAACGGTATCGATTAAATTATACACTAAAATTATAAACTAAAATATATAAACTGATACTGACCCTCTGATACATATAGGGCATAACGTTCTGTAGAAATGGTAAAAACCTTTTATAGGCACTTAGGTGTATGATAAAAGCAACGTAAGTAGTGTGAGAGTCCAAGACCAGCAGAACTGGGTTGTATACTCACTAAAAACCATTGGTACGAGTTGGCTGGGGGGAATAAAGCGTAAATGATTTAGGATGGGGTTAAGCTTTAGATAGCGCAGGGTGGAGATGAATTTAGGATGGTGGTGTTGATTAACATGGAGGGGTAGCCATTAATGTAAATACAAACAAATCACTAATTAAACTTATATTGGTTATATGATTCAGCAATGTCGTCGATCTAGATAGATCATGACATGGTTTATGTAATTATTAATGGTCTTGTAATGGGTTGGAGATAGGTTAGGATTAGCAATCCATTGTGTGGGGTTTAATGCTAATGAAGGTGATGATGTCCATTGGGAGGTTGTTATTGGGCAGTAGAAAAGATGATGGATCACACTGTTGGAATTAGTCCGCTGACATAGAGGACAATCTCCCGTTTGCTGATAGCGTGGTTGATGGCTAAGAGAACCGAGTCTGAATAGATGGAATGGTTGTAGATAATCGGTTACAGATTGCCTGTTTTTATGCATCTGATTCCAAAATTTTGTCCATATTTTCGGGTGTGTTTGTGCAAGATAGTCTTGTTGAGACCATCTGTTGGGTATGATGGGACGGGTGGTGGCTAATTTCTTAGATGTGTGGTGGAAAGAGTCGAAATTAAGTGGCTCCTTTTTGTTGATGTCCACAAGTTTTCTTAATTCATTTGGTTCAGGAGCTTCGACGGGGATATGAGATTGTTGAAGTATCTTGTATCCGGAAAATTCTTACCTTATTTCAAAACTTCCCCATTTTAAAAGACTTACCACGGCTGCTTGAGAAAGAACAAGAATCGCTCATTGCTTTATTAAACAAACCAGGAGTATCGCGAAAACGTTTAATAAAATACAATAAACAAGACATAAAAACCGGACATAGGTACTGTTGAAGCGTACTACAAGACTAGAAAATAAACTTAACGAGCTTCGCCGTCTGATGTCATTCTTGTTCATTCTATATCCGTTACTTTTCTAATTACTATGGGCAAATTCCGTGAATTTGCCTTTTTAACTAAATTCTTCTTAGAGTGCGAACTCGCGTAGATTCTTACTCACGAAGAATATTTTGTATGCAGGATTACTCCTGTGACATAAGTAAATCGCTTTCCTTAAACACAGTCCATTTCGCACTATGACAATTATTGGTTTGGTACACGACTCCAATCTAGTTAAACTGTTCCCCGAAGCTTGAAGTGTGATTTACCACACTATAATTTATTGTTGCTCATTACTCAGAGATGGATATAAATAGTCTTAGTTTTCTCGGTCATTTAGTTATGTAATTTAGTCTAATCTAGATCGTTGAATTTATTTACTTCGTTCCCTCTAATATTTGCACTTCTCAGTTTCGGCCAGCATCCCTCATGGGTGCGGTTGCTGCCTTTACTCCCTACTTGCCGGTTGTGCTTAACCAAAGGCCTACAACAAGAAGTCCTCCCGATATTGTTATTGGAACGGGATATATAGGCACATCTGAGTTGTGGATATTTTTGGCATACTGCGACACTCCTCGTTCCCACAGAACCATGTCACACTCCTGCAAACTCAACACTCCTTCTTAATCCTAGCATACAAAAATGTTCCCTCTGACTAACAGACGTTTTGCGAAGCCCGGTGTATCACACTACACTACACTGTACCAATTTCTACTGTTTGACATATATGACCGTTCATCTGTTTTTACATTTCTCCGTTCACTTTTAAGATTCTGTTACACCTAGAGTGTATACACAAACATACGTTTGATGATGCACACATATCTTTAGAGCATATCAAATTCATATTTCTAGCGATCACTGACCTTCAATTTCTCGTTTGAGCAATATTTGGAGGCATATCTCTGACATTTAACAATCCATTACTAGCTATCTTTAATAGTAACATCTCTTCTGAAAAATCAATCCTTGAATAACTGACTCCAATCACACTTTATGTCTTCAATTATAGTAATTCTGATCATCTCACTTTAACTGTAAGTTTAGCTCAGAAATCAAACTCGATACACTCGTAACTTCAAAATCGTTAATGATAACACATTATATATATACCCTTATAGGCTAGTACTTTCTTAGTTGTTTCAAAACATATTCTGTAAGGAAGAATCACCTCTTGCTTGCTAGAGCCACCAACGTCCTCACGGACAGACGAAGGAGCAATTCAAAACAAAGTGTCACTGTGTTTACTATGACATTCTTATGTTTTAACACTTGTAATTTATCTAGCTGATTACTCAGACACTTATTATTTCAAATTTCCAATATAAACGTCTTTCGTCACCAGTGCCACCTTCAGAGAGGAAGGGTCAACTCAAGTATTCATTCAGCTTTCCATATAGATGTCATTCGTCTCCAATGCCACCTCAACACTCCTTCTTAATCCTAGCGTACTAAGTGATTTACTCTAATCACATTTTCTGGCGAAGCTCGGGTAGTATCTATCTTCGATACTACTCTCAACACAAATGTCACACTCCTTAGCATGACTCTCTCGAATCTCGTATCACTTATTGTTTGATTAGCTGATTACTCAGTCTAGTATCACTCTGCTTTCCAAGGTAGACGTCATTCATCTACAGTGTCTCCTTCAGAGAGGAAGGAGTCAACTCTGCTTTCCAAGGTAGATGTCATTCATCTACAGTGTCTCCTTCAGAGAGGAAGGAGTCAACTCTGCTTTCCAAGGTAGATGTCATTCATCTACAGTGTCTCCTTCAGAGAGGAAGGAGTCAACTCACGTCCAATCACACACTGTGATCTTGTAAGTCAACGAAGTGACTAGTGCTTACACCTTCAGAGAGGAAGGATCAAACTCATGTCCAATCACACACTGTGATCTTGTAAGTCAACGAAGTGACTAGTGCTTACACCTTCAGAGAGGAAGGATCAAACTCATGTCAAATCTCCATC
>NW_026057353.1:0-2452 GCF_019202705.1 Hemisphaericaspora subhashii | reverse complement strand
TCTAAATTCCGCAGGACCAAGTACCTCTGAAACTTCTCTGATTTATATCTCATTGACCAAGACCAGTTCTATCATTTAACTAATTACTGTAAAATCATTGCACAAGCAATTTACTTCCCAAGCATTTTGAGTTTCTCTGACTTAAATCTCATTAACCAACACCAGCTTCTATCATTTAGCTAATTTCAAAATGATCATTGTACAAACAATTTACTTCGCCTATCATTAATATGACTTTTGTTCGTCTTGGCTATCACTGAATTCAGTTTAGACTTCATCTTCATTACTCGTTACTTCTACTTCCGAACAAACTGTAGTTCATGGAGATTTGTTCATCCAGATAAGATCTCTTACTGACTTTTATCCTCATTTGCAACTTTTGTTGGTTCTGTTTAATTAGTCCACTTCTTCACAAACTCATATCAAAATATAGACACAACAATTTCTCTAATTATTTCCAAATATCGCAATAGCTGGGGCGCATCAATTCGCCGGACGGAGTCCTGCTATTCGTTGATCTATGAGACACATTTGTATTATTTAACCCAGATTCAAAAGTCTTACCTCACATAAGATACAGCTAGTATACACATCAATGCTCCCTAGGAATTATATCTCTTAATCAGTAACACACTAAATTTAACAGCTATTTTCTGAAGACTCTCCTTCTGACTTCCAAGGTGGTGACAATTCATTCGCGCCACCTTATTATCTTCTCCCCCCCTTGAAGGAGAGGGTTCCAGAATATAAAATTTCACTCACATTTCGCGGTATATCAGTACGGTAAACCATGCGTGGAAAGTGATGTACATTAGGGCGACAAAACGCTTGACTAACATACATTCCGATCTCTTATATAATGGACACATCTTGATGTGAAAAGAAAAAAAAAAAAACTCATGATAATTGCTCCCATTTTGACAATGCATTTCTTTCTAACACGTGCAAGTGCCACAATCATAGTGTATTGACACACACTACCTAGATGCTTTTATGGATGTGATCAGCTTCTATAAAAAAAAACTCAAAAAATTCCCGCTTTCGCGCACCATCTGATCGTATTGTCGAGCATAAATTTCAAGATTAATGTTGGGTATTATCGTTAAGGCAATACTCAGGATGGATATGAGTATAATCACTACTTACCTGCATGGATTAGAAGTTGTGTGTTCAACAACAAATTCAGTGTATTGATCTTTCACCAAGAGCTTATAGACCTTCTTCAGATGTTATTCAATTATATTTAATGCATTAATTACTTCGCGTTTTAACCACTCTCATTGTCTAGTTAACTTCAATGTTATGACTTTGTAAGTTCGACCCACATACGAACAAAATAAACCAATGCTAATGTATAGTAGTATGTCCAACATTTGTAAATTCTCTCTATTGTCTTCAAAAGAAAAATCTAGCATTGATGCAAATAAAACCAAAAAAAAATACCAGCAAGACGGACACTATCAGTCGTGAACAAGACGAAATAGATTGCTCTTCTCTTCCGCATAGGTTCTTTAAACAGGAACGTCAACTCCAGCACTATATTGTAATATTAATTCTTCTGGCACAGCTAATACAGCACAGTAAGACATTCATTAATATCAGGATTATTAAATGATTTCATCGGACTTATCGTAAGTGCGACATGAATGCAATTGTTTCCTTAACGGTGACTAATTATGGACAAAGATAAGTTCCAATAAATCTGTTACTGAAATACGAAAAACACATAGAGTTAGCAGCGACCTCAAAACAAGTTTCATCAAAGTGATTGGAAAAAAAAATATTCAATTCAGCAATGCTTTCATTAATTCAATCAAGTTAGTCATGTTCTTGTACCAAAATTAATACAGGTGAAACATTAGTTTATACGACTTTCTTTCAGTGGAAATACCGATTCTAAACCGATTATATTGTCATCATTATATGATGCTCACCCCTATCAGAACTGCGTAATTGGGATAAGATTTTCTAGGACTTTTTAAATTGGGGTTGAATTTTTCCTCAATGTCAACTAACCTAAGGTTAAGCTATGGGCAATATTGTCACTCTCCAGACTCCTAATAATACCAGCAATTTATTCATAAAACATCTACTTGACCATCTAATTTATTTCATGGATTCTCATTACAATAGTCGTTCTCAAGTATGAATTACGATCTTTCATGGCTCGATGGAATCACATCATAGTATATCTCAACTGACTTCAAACATCAATTTATATCGACTTAGACCGAATTCGGACACAAATATATAGCTTCAGCGACAAGTTCGCTATCTTTAGCTTTCGAATCATTAAAGTATTTAGCTTTCTAATCATTAAAGTGGGATTTGGAAATAGATAAATGGACTTGTTTTGTAAATTCACTCATAGTACACGTTGTTGATCGGCTCATAACCTGTTGAAGCGTACTACAAGACTAGAAAATAAACTTAACGAGCTTCGCCGTCTGAT
>NW_026057352.1:0-34821 GCF_019202705.1 Hemisphaericaspora subhashii | reverse complement strand
ATAATTGTATCTTTATAAGTAGTTAATGTTTTACGTTTATTCTACACAGAAAGGAATATTGCGCTTTTGGATATTCGGCCAGCTACTTATATGTAATCGCGTACTAGTTACAGCCGGGCTTGTAAGTATATGTTCCAATATGTCTTGGAAGAACTAGATGCTTGGGGACAAACATCAAAGGAGCGTATTGGCTAGATCATCACAGACCCTAGTGATAGGTACCAGAGAGACCCTCACCAATGTAGTACTTTAAAGACTTCTAACCGAGGTATAATTGAGTAAAGTTGGAGGGGTAAGCATTGCGACACATACAGTTTACAGTAATCCATTAAAAAGCTTGAAGCTCGAAGAAAATAATTTTACGAAAGGCTGTTGCAACAATAGGGTTTGATAAAACTGTGTAGCACCGTTTTATGTTCTATTATTAATGGACAAAAGAAACCCTTAATTAAGTTAGATTTAAACGCAAATCTTATTTCAATAGTTGTACTGGTGGTTCGTAAATATATTTTCATTGAAACTTTATAAATAAATAAACAAAGTAATTATGGTGCAATTTGATTGAAGTTTTGAAGTATTTTGATTGGTTGTTTGTCAGGCGATTTGATTAAACTGGAAGGAAAAAGATAATTCTATTGGGTTTCTTTTGTTTCAGGATTAATTCTTCAATTTTTCCATTTATTTTTTATTGCTGTGGTATAGGGTTACTCTTACAGGATCCCCTTTAACTTTCCAGGATTGAGCCAGACGTAAGCTTAAACATAGCCTGTGATAACTTGGGGCGGAGGGGAATTGACAAGACAAATTCCGGCAGTTTACAACATCTCTATGGTTCTAAATCAACTATGTAGTATGTAGTTAAAAAACGCAGATAGGAAAATGAAATAGTTTCATCGTATTTTACTCCAATGAGGAGGACTTACATCACTATGCTTATAATATTTACTATTCTCAGGTTGTGAAGATCTTTCCATAAGTTAGCTTGTCAAGCTAAAAGGTAGTATGGGGGGTTCCAAATTTCGCCACCATAATCTTAATTATAATTCTTCGATTTCCTACGAATTACTCGTACGAATAATTATTAACAAATACCCCTTATAGATATACCATATAGTTCAAGTTTCGTATTCTATCACGTAGAAGTATAACTCACTTGTTTTCCAATAGTGAATTAAGCTTTTAAATAGACCACCTTCTACCCTTTCACCTCGATTCCATACCGTCTCCAGAATAGAAAGAGCAACGCTAATACCAACGAATATCGACGAATAATTAAGATATCATGTCGAATAAACAAGTAATATACCGTCCGGGAAGGATACAAGCACAAAATGCCGAACAAGAAATCCTTTTCAAACAATTTTGGGCTTATTTATTAAGATATTTCGGATATTATCTTGAAATAGATAACCAAGATCTTAGATATAAGCAAAGTTTCATTGCCAGTAGTGGATGAAATGAAAGAAATGGGGAATTACCCATAACCAGAGTGACTACGAATGGATCTCTGGCTTCTTCAAAAGCTAGTCAGTCTAGTATTTCGAAAAAAAGGGTGATGCTTGGACATACGAAGAGTCATAGACATCATGATGAAACTCCACCTCCAAATTCAAAAAGAATGGCCCAGATCCATTCAGAATCATCTAAGGAAATATATCGTCCAATTGAAGGTCCAATTAAGGACCTATAGGACACTTACGCTCATAATTATAAGTATTTTGCTGATTATAGTATTGATGAGTCCTCAGAGGAGTCAGACTCAAGTATGTCATCTGAAAGTGATGAAGACTTCGGGTTTCCATTGGAAAGATACTATACTGCTGTTACTAGTTTCTGTGATTTTGAATTTCTGTCTCCAAGTACTGAAACTAAAGTTTGGCTGCCAATTTCATCTACCAACAGCATTACTGTCTATACCCATCCAAATCATCAAACTCCATTTCTCATACCTTGTCTAGCTAAGTATGATCCTCATCATTACTGATTCCTCAAATAATGCTAATAAGAGATTTGTTTTACTTACTGTTGAATGGATAAGATTATTTTTAAGAGAAGTTAGTGAATCATTTGATACCGTGACTATATTATTTGACATGACGGGATTTTCATTGTTAAATGCTGATTATGTCACGGTTAAATTCTTGGCTGAATGTTTAGAGGCTCATTATCCTGAAAGTTTAGGTTCTATTTTGATTCATTGTGCCCGATGGATCTTTTCAAGTGTATGTGGAATATCATTAAACATTGGTTAGATCCTTATGTTGCTGCCAAGATTCATTTCACTAATGAATTTGATGAGTTGACAAGATTTATTGATCCGGTTTATATTCCTGATTATCTCGGCGGAGAAGATACTGAAAGGGGACATTATACACCACCTGAAGAATTTGATGACCAGCCTATGAAACGCAAGGATGAGATATTTAGACAATTGAAAAGAGAACGGGTTGAATAGTTTTTGAGATTCTTTGAAACTACGAAAAGATGGGTAGAATCAGTTAATCCTGATGTTTCCGAGATGTATTTGAAAGATAAGATTCAATTGGCTACTGAATTAAGTGATAATTATATTAAGTTAGATCCTTATATTAGAAACAGAGGAATTTATGATAGAAATGGTACATTAACAGTTCGTAATTGATTGAGAGAGTGATTTTATCATACATTATTATATACGGTTTTCTTATTGTATATTTTATTGATTTGCTTTTAATACATTGAACAACACGCGAATTTTGTAGGAGTAATAATTTACATATAAAGAGAGTCTAAAAAGGAACTAAACTAAAGCGACAAGGTTATAAAATCTATTTTTTAACCTTATTAGAAAGTTGTAAAACAATAGCAGTTCTACATGGAATGTAAACCATCATAGAATTACGTCTATGGTTCCAGCCATCATCATTAGTGAAATATTGTTGTGGTTGACCCTTTTCATTAACTTCTTGAATTCTAGAATGACCACCAAATTCTTCACGATCAGAATTAAGAACAACTTCATAAGTACCAGCAACATCAACACCAATCTTATAATCTGGATAAGATTGAGTTGGATGGAAGTTGAAAACAAATACTAATCCATTTCTTTCAAATACCAAAACTTTATCTGATTCATGTTTTAATGAAACGTAAGCTTGTGGAGTATCTAAAACACCATAATTTTCATCAACAGCTTGCATTGCAGAATCAAATTTAAATAAGAATTTATAACGTAATAATTCATCATCAATTAAATTGAATTGTCTTCTTGCATAATGATAAGATTCTCCATTACCTTCTCTTGGGAAATCTAACCATTCTGGATGACCAAATTCATTACCTTCGAAGTTAAGATAACCTTCACCACCTAATCCAAAAGTTATTAATCTAATCATTTTATGTAATGAAAGACCTCTATCAATGATTGGAGTTAAAGGAGATAAAGTAGACATATGAGTATACATTTCTTTATCCATTAACCAGAAAGCAATTGTTTTGTCACCAACTAAAGCTTGATCATGAGATTCACAATAAGAAATACATTTTTCACCATGACGTCTGTTGGTTAAAGTATGAACAATATTATGTAAATCCCATTGATCGTCGGATAAATGTTTCAAGATTTTAATCCACATATCTGGAATAGCCATTGATAATCTATAATCAAAACCAATACCACCTTGACTAATAGGTAAACAAAGAGTTGGCATACCACTAACATCTTCAGCAATTGAAGTTAATTCAATATTTTGTTGTTGACCTAATTCTTCCATCATTTTATGAGCTAACATTAAATAAGTAATAGCTTCAGTTTCAACCCAATCAGGATTGAAATATTCATTATAATCACCACTGAAACCAAAACTTAAACCATGATGTTTATAAAGCATACTAGTAACACCATCAAATCTGAACCCATCAAATTGATAAACATCAATAAAGAATTTCAAATTAGATAATAAAAATCTTAAAGTTTCATGATTAGCATAATTAAATAATCTTGAATCCCATAAATCATGATTACCCTTTGGACCACCATGGAATAAATAATGATCAGTACCATTAAACATATTTAAACCATCTTCAACATTCTTAGAAGAATGAGAATGAACAACATCTAACAAAACTCTAATACCTAATCCATGAGCAGTATCAATCAATTCTTTCAAATCTTCAGGAGTACCAAATCTTGAAGAAATAGCAAAAAAACTGGTGATTTGATAACCAAAAGAAGCATAATAAGCATGTTCCATAATAGCCATCAATTGAATAGTATTATAACCTAATTGATGAATCTTGGGTAAGATATTTTGCGTGAAATTCTTATAAGATCCAATAGTTGGTTCTGGAGTAGAAATACCAATATGAGCTTCATAAATTCTAATACCTTGAGGACGATGAATCTTTGGTCTTTGATTCTTGAATTGATAAGAAGTTGGTGGATTCCAGAATCTACCTTGATACAAAACTTCTTGTTTGGTATTGGTAGCTCTTTGAGCCCAAGGATCTAATCTATAGATACGTTCACCATTTGGTAATTTCATAGCAATCTTATATTTAGAATCATGAGGAATGGCAAATTGACCATTAATTGGTGGAATTGTAATTGACCAAAGACCGAAATTGTTAACTTTAGCTAATTTATGAGATTCAACATTCCAATCATTAAATTCACCAACAAGACTAACTTCTTCAACTTCTGGAATATATTGAGTACAAGTAATTTCTTTAGTTTGTTGATTAGCATGTAAACCATAAGTCTTATAAGAATCACTAAATTTCAAAAGAGAACCTTCAGATTCATTCAATTGATTATACCATTTCCTGAATTCTTTTTGACGGTAGATTAAACCTTGTTGAAATGGTTCTAACCAAGGATCAAGATCAAGGGCACCTTTAATTAAGGCTCTGTCATTGTCATTGGAACTCATATTTATTATCAATTGATTAATTGGATTAATTGGATTGCTAAAGAGAAGAAAGGAAAAAGAAAAAAAAGTAGGAAAAATAGTTTTTAGGAGTTATTTGGGCAATTTTGGGTTACATTTATATTAAATAACTTTTTCTAAAGAAATTAAAAAATGTGTAGGGGTTATATTATTTTAAATTTTTAACACATTTTATTTAATTTTTTGCTGGAAAATAATTATGTAAATGGCTGAACAAGTAAGATAAACTCAATATTATGAAAAATTCCCACATTAAAAAAAAAAAAAAAAACGCATACGTTTTTCTGTTAAATGTATAAATGTGTATGTAACGTTCTATTATTTTTGTAAAGAAATAAAAAAGTTTCTCAAAAACGAATAGAAAAGAAATAAAAAAAAAACGTTGGTTGTTTAATTCAAAAAATAATAATTTTTCATAGCAAATCAATTATCCCACTTATTTTAATTATACAAATTATAAAACTATAATTATTCTATCTAAATCTTTGATTTAAGATTCTTTCAACTCCAGCTTCTTCATATTCTTCCTTAGTCACCCACATTTGATGGAATGTCCCCAATGAAGCCAATACACTAGCACCAATCCATCCTTGATTAATTCTTTCACTGGTATTCCCAACAGCATGTAATCTAATCTTCAAACCTGGGTTATTATTAGATAATTCATTATATAATCGTTCAGTCAATTGTGGTATAATAGACACACCACCAGTCACAATTATATTATGGGCAACAGATGCTCGTAAATCAATATCTATAGTTGATAAAGTATGTGTAATCAATTGTGATAATCCCCTAACTTGATCTTTTATTACGGGTTGTTGTTGTTCAGTTCCATCAGGTGCAGGAGTAGATTGAGTTGATTCTGCCTTACGTATTCTCTTGAGAGGTCTATATTCTCCATAACTTGTTTTTATTTCTATTTCACCATTATTTGGAGGATATGCTTTTGATTTATTATTGAATTTATAAATTGTTGGATCAAAGATTGATTCTGCAAATTGAAATCTTTCAATTCCTAGGGTTATGGATTGTCCTGTTGGGAATTCAAATAATCGCTTATGACTATCTTGAGAATAGAATTCAGTTATAGATGGACCTGTTGAAGTTTGATCTTTTTGCTGGGCTTGAGATAGTTTCCTTTCAGGGACTTCTAAAACAGTTTCTTTAAATTCATGCCATATTCTCATCTTTTGATAATTCATATATGAATCAGTTAATTTCAAATTTATATCTCTAAGTTTATAATTAGCCGGATTAGGATATACTGTAGGCACTTTTGATTTTATTTTAAAAGTAGGTTCCACAATAATCTCCTTTGCATTAACAAAATCTTCAATTTGATCATCTAAAAACTTCCCACTATAATTAGTCCTCATTGAATTCTTCAAAAGACAAATCCCATCAATCACAGGCGTAACACTAATACTATCATGACCAATATCAATAACAAGACAATTAGGTCTCCCCTGTTGGAATGAAACACAAGTTGGCGATTTCGCTAAAAAAATCCCGGCAAATTCAAAATTCTCAAACATCGTTTCAATTAATTGTTTCCTATATCCAAATTCACTCCAAATAGGTTCGGTGATTATGATTGGTTGTTCTCGATATTCGATTTTTAATTGTTGGAAATAATGAGTATATTGATCAATAGCAGCATCCCAATCAATAATTAATGAATCTTTAAGGATGGGTTTGATTTCACAATTCTCTCGAGGGACATTGATATCATCTCCAAAGATACGTTTATTGTTTCCAACTTGGGCATAATATGATGGTGTTGTTATTTTGGGGAAATCATCTCCTGCATATCCGATTCGGGTGTTGTATGAACCGGCGTCTAATACGATAGCATTGATTTCGTCTCCGCCGTAGACGTTAGTAGTCGCACTTGATGCTGACATGTGATTAACTGGTCAATAGGGTAGTAAAGGGGGGGTGGGGGTTGATTAAAGAATTTGGTTGATGGGTTTTGTTGTGAAAGAAAAACCTCTGAAAAATTGAAACTGAAAAGTAACCAAAAATTGGTTGGTACACGTACTCGGTCATATTGGGGTTTCCAATTGTTGCAACTCGGGCTTAGTCAAATAATTGATTACGAGAGGGGCCCCGGGCATAGATAGAATAGTAAGAATGATAATAAGAGATGTGAGTGTTCAAATTATTGGAGTACTACGATGTCATATCTCAGTATTCTACAGCTAGGGCTGATGACCTACAAATGTGACACAAAGTAATTAAATATAAATATAAGTTAATGTACATTAAATAGACCCTCCAAATTTCATACTTTCATAATAAACATAAAATTATATAAACATACAGTATAGTATATATATCTTGTTGGAAAGGATCTGTTGTTCCTAATTATCATCTTCAAACCAGTTGAAGTTATATGTTGTTGTTGCTGTGTTGTGTTTCCTTGGCATAGCTTGTGTTTAATTCATTAATATTAATTGATCTATTCTTAATAAATCTTGATTCATAGATGCTTTATAATAAGATATATCTTCATCATCATATTCATATTCATCCACATCATCATCATCTTCTTGTTCTTCATCATCTTCAAATAAATATTTATTAGGTAGTATTCCTTGTGAAGGTAATATTGGAATATTATCTTTAAAATAACAAGTTGGAGTACAAACACCATTAAAACAATTACCAGAATTGTTATTGTTGATGATTTGTTTGGGTGGGTTGTTATGATAGATATATGAGATTGGTTGTTTCACACTCATTCTATTTGGTATTCCATCTGATGAAGATAGAGAGGATTCATTGGTTGGTGTCATTGTTAATCTTAGTTTTTTGGTAGATCTTGTTGAACATGAATCTATTGAAGATGAAGCTCTTTTCATAGTTGAATATGGGGTGTTATTATATGACTATCAGTGGACTGATGTGAATTAAAGAAATGAAATTAAATTAAATTAAAGATGAAATGATTAATATTAAAAGTTAGGGGTTGGGAAATTATAAATCAGGAAATTTCAAAAAAAATGATATTTTAATTATTTATATATATTTATTTCTCTATAAATATTAAAGAAAACATTTAAACGAAAATCGAAGAACTGAAAACCCCCCTCTCTCTAATAAAAAAAATTGTTATGTGTATGTGTGGTATAATTTAAATTAATTAAAAATGGGGTGGCACATTAACTTTATTTTTTTTTTTTTATTGCAAGTATCAATAAATTAATTAATTGAATTAATAATGAGGCAATAGAAAAGTCTTTCGGAAAAATCAAGTGGTAATTTTCCACAACTACTGCAAAATTCCACATAAAAAAATAAATTATTTTTTTAAACTTTTTGAAAGCATTAAACTAATTTAATTTTTTCTGCTGCATAGAATAGAATGATATACAATTAACTAATTTCATTTTTACACAATTGAAATTTCACCTTTCGCAAATATTCCCACACAAGGCAAAAAAAAAGGGGACGGCGGCATTTAACTATTGTGTTTGAGTGTGTATGGAAATATGGGCTTATGGGCTTATCTATTGAAGCAAATACTCGGTATCTCTTCCCTCGAGAGAGAGAGAGACTCTTATCTGTAGTAGAAGATTCCTAAGTTATGAGAAATTAAACAAGCACGTTGATAAGAAGAAAAGGCAGTTACTTACGTTAAACCTTCGGGTATTAATATACCCAAGAAAATCAGTTGACTTGTTCTATAAATTGATGTATTTTTTGGTGATAAGTGATAACTGGATGACTGAATGATCATAAATCCATTGAAATGGTTCAGGGTGATTCGCGCAATTTCGCTTTTCCACTTTTCTCTCCCCACAGTTAGTTAAAACAAATAAAAAAAAAAATAAGAATTTACACGGCAAAAATAATTATTAATTAACAGTGGGGATAAGTGGAGGAGGAGGAGGGGATCATGGTGGGCAGATCCGATTAATTAATTGAATTACTTTTCTTATAGATTAACCTGAATAGGTGAGGCCGTTCTATTAGGTAAGGTTATGTAGATTAGATTGGGCCTTATGCTTGTTGTGTATGTAATTTCTATGAAAGATTAAACGCCACTTCTTTCTTTCTCGTACATAAACAATGAAAAATGTAATCTCGTGATTCATTGTTGTTGTTTACTTTACTACCAAATAAATAGATAAGCATATCAACCAATTTTATTTTGCAACCTTTAGATTTTATGGGGAAGTAGAAAGAGATAAGATAAAGATTAACTTGATCTCGATACTGTTGTAGGAACCGTGAGTGTTGTTCTTACCAGAATTACTTTATGTTTGACAGTTACAACGTCACGTGCTCGTCAAGTTATACTCAATATCGTAATGAATCGATTTCGATAATAAAATATTGAGTCTATAAACATAGTTAGTTAGTCCTCGATCCAAATAACCTCAAAAGGAGAGAGATTCACAATTATTATTTCTTGAGAAAATTAGGAAACCAGGCAAGCATCCAACGGATCAGAGATCTTCAGAAGCTACACACACAATGTATCAGGTTACATAGGGACCCTCCTTCCGGAACACCGCCATGCAAACATACTCCATTAATCAACAAAAACCAAAGTATAGAATATCTGTGATCTTACTCATGAGTTTACATATGCAACTTTAATTAATAACATGTGAACTTTACAAACATCAAATTGGTAATATTTTTATGGATGATTGCAGCACTATGTATGTACCCTTCTATTATGTTTTTTTGCAACCAAAAAGTCCTGTTTCATGAAAATGCTGCCAAATATTTCTTAACTTTTTATTGACTACTATTTGCTAACACAAGAGAGGGCCAGAATAGTTCAGTCTTATTAACAATAAGAAACCCCAGCTGTTCCAACATCGTTTATCACAGAGAATGACCAATCAAGGTTTATTATCAATAATGCCGTCTCCGTCCATACTCACTACTAATAATTGTGATGACCAGGTCTGATCTGAAGAGGAAACCTCAAGAAGAGGGATATATCCATCGCAAGAACCAGAGAATATCCAATATCCATCGCAAGAACCAGAAAGCAACAAATATCCAATGCATTGTTCGTTGGTGCTGCTCGGCAGGTGAAAGTCGAGAATGGAAACAGGTCGAGTTATTCAGGCTTCCAATTGCAGGGAAACAGGAAACAAGCTGAGAATCGAAAGGCACCGGACGAGAAGGCTCGCGAGACCCTAAGGAATGAAGGCAACTCCCGGGATAACGAAACAGAAAGTAGGAAAGAAGGAGGGTAAGTAAGATTGGAACTTAAAATATGTTTTGAAATTCCAGAAAATATGTGCTAATCAAAGAACTGTTAAATCTGCGCAGTGAAATTTCTTGACTTTAAGTTCAATCATTTATATATATCCCCAGTTAAAACTAACTATAAAAATCGAGTACAACTTGCAATCTCTATAAATCCGAAGAAATAATAATATTCTACACTCCATCTTCATGTTCTTCTTCTGAATACCATTCTTTAGGTTCGCTTCGTAAATCATTCACCAATATTCTAACAATTGAATCATCTTCATCTTCACCATCATCATCATCATGCTCCTCAGGGTACTCTGCTGTACTTGCACCAGCAATGACAAACGTATCATCGTCTTCTTCATTATATAAATTATCATGAATGAAATCATCAATATCAGTATCGAAATCACTGCCAAATTCTTTTCGTTTAAGTTCAACCCTATCAATCCAATCGTCCATTTCATCCAATTGTTCAATTTCATTTTCATCAACTTGAAATTCGTCATCCTCGTCGTCTTCATCTTCGTTATCATCATCCTCATTAAGGTTGAAATCTCGTGGTTCTTTTTCCTTCTTGTCAGGAATGAATTCGGAAATATCTTCCGTGAATTGCCAAAGTTGAGTAAATTCTTTTCGTTTAATACTTGTACCTATAATTCCAACTAATAAACTTGGTACAAGATATAATAAAGCTGGTTGACCCGCTTTGAATACATTAAGTACAATCAATGTTATAATCAATCCTATGGCATAGCTAATATTACTAATTATGAAATATGGTTTTGGGAATGAATTTAAATGATGAAAAGCCAACCCAGGGTTTGATTTATGATAATTATATAAATCAAATCTAAGACATAAACTAATTAAAGTTCCCGGAATTATAATATCACCTAATCCTAAAATACTAAATGTTGAATCAAATCTCGGGATTAATAGTTTAATAGGGATTGTAATTTGTGTAGCTACTGATTCCATAATTTCGGTTCCAAATACAAAATAAATATCATAGACGAATAATCCTAATAATAATAAGAATGCTAATTTGAATCGATTTAATCGTAATTGACTTATGGATGATACGATGTAATTTAAACTTAAGAAATTCAATATGAAAGGATTGTTGGGGAAATAATAGAATATTCCGGTTATTAATAAACTTATGGGGAATAATATTAAGAATTTGGAATCTATTATCCAATTGGTATTATAAGTATCTGGAATTAATTCAATTGAGGTTGGTTCAAGAATTGTCAAGTTTTCCAGTTGAACATATTTCTTAAATTGATTCCGATCTTTTGGTTTAATTTCATCATGCAAGAACTCTAATTGACCCAATGGATAATCATCTTGATCTTCAATTACACAAATTCGATATCTTTTCATAAATTTCAAAGAATTCTTACCAAATAAACTATGACTTAATTTCCTAACCGTCAATACAAATATACTTGATAAACTAAAATAAATCATCATGGGACTTATACTTAAAATATACCAATTTAACCAATAATTCAAATCTTCAAAATTCCTAAGCAAAAAATATAATAAAATCAACATTCCACTTCCAATAAATGGCATACAAATTACCATACTTAAAGAAATTTGATCATAAATTAATAAATCTAATTTATTCATAATATAAAATCGACAATTATCCATATCAGTAGGATCATAATTGGGATTAGTATCTTTATCTATTCTTGGATCTAATGCATTTCGAGGTTTTGCTAATGTTGTATAACTAGCTATAATTATTGATGATAATGAAAGGGTTAAGATTATTATACAGGTTGATATTTCAATTATCCAACTACGATTAAGAAATGAATGTAATTCAAGGACTTCTGATGGAATGGGTACCGTTTCATTGATATTTGTTGTAATATTCATTTCTGTTTGTTACACACATCTAAGTTAACAGCGTGTGCTTTGGGAGAAGGGTTCTTTTTGATGATGATCTTTGATTCAACAAAATGCGACACAACCAAAGTGGAATTTTTAAACAGGCGACATTTATTTTTTAAGTTGATTTGACGCGACATTATTTCCTGTTAAGTAATCTACACACATCAACAAGCATCTGGAGGTGTATTAAAGCATTATCTAATTTATTGAAATGACGGAACCGGAAGGGCGTAATCGGAAGTGGAGTAATCATTATGTCAATATATAGATAAACATCAGCCTTGGGGGGGGATGTTTGATCTTTCCCAAGAAAAAATCATTTGATCAAGGGGGGGTGGCATGGACACGGTTACATTTTTTGAGGGTATTGTTTCAGAATTAGGGAAATCATGACCTACCCAAAAAAATACGTCTCCTTAGTGTTCCAAGGAACCATCATCAGTATGATTGAAACCTCCCTAAATTGGGATAGTGAGGACATGTCACATTAGAAGCGGTAGATGATCCAGTTTGTTGATTGTTTATGAATGGTGTGGGTTACTCTAGCCGAGAGATGTGATCCTTTAAAAATCAGAAATATTGTAACAGTATCGTAAATAACCAAACGCGCAAACTTTTTTTTCGGGAAAACAATGACGTAATTTGAGGAGCATGCTGGAGACAGCTTCTGGAAACTTGGTTTTGCGTTATCAACTTATTGTTCAATGAAAGATCGTAAATCATCAGCTGTTTATCGCCGTATGAATCGCATTCCAGATGACTAAGAAAAGTTTGTAGAGGAAATTATAGGAAGGACCGGTACATTATTAATATCAGAGAGAATGGGAAGCAATATATGATAGAGACTAATTACAACAGCTATATGACAGGTTAACCACAGTGGGTATAGTGCCTCGTGTATTAAAGGCTTATAAGGAAGTTGATTAGCCGGATTTATTCCTATCCAATAAGCACTTTCCTTTTTTGCATTAACCCAGTGACCGTTGAGATCATCTATTTTATGTCAGAGTGGAAAAGGCGGATAATTGAATTAGATTTATATTTTAGTGATCAATAAGGCCAGGGGTTATATAAATAACTTTAACACAGCCTCCTTGTTTCTTGGGTAATTTTAATATAAAGAATCTCATTATGGAAGTTGATATTTATCAACAGACAGTCTCACCGATTGGAAATGGTTGAGGGATTTTTTATTTGTAAAGATCCTTATAAATTTATTTTCTTGATTCCTAAGATTACATAAAATAATAAATTATTTTCTTATCCATTTAAAAAATAATTCATCAAACAAAATAATTTAAAATTAGAATTCAAAATAAATAACTTTTTAAAGTTACAACTTAAGTAACTTTAAATGACGTTATCAATTACCCTAAAATATGTGTATTGTATGGTGATGTATATCATTGTTTCATGTAATGATTGCAAAATACAGAAAAAAAGAAAATAAAATGGGGTGAGGTCCAGAAATAAAACCGAAATCTGTGACTTTGCCATTGGTTGGGTTATGAATCATTCTNTCTCTCTCTCTCGCACGGACTTATTGAAATGAATGATTGCCGGGTGCTGTTGGTTGCGATGTGTATCTCTTACCCCTTATAGTTTCTGATCAAAATACCCCAAGAGTAAACATGTGCGATAGCGTGAGGATATGCATACGATAAAGGGTGACAGATACGTCTCCTCTCTTTTAATATTACTTGCAACGTGTCTCTCTGTCTCTTGAACGTTAATAATGACAAAATCTCAGATCTGGAGTACGACCACTGGGTTTGTTAATGCAATGGTTTGGATCGAAATAAAGTGCCTATCAAATGGCATAAAAGGTGATGGAAGCTAGTAGTCCGTGTACAGTATGATGATGTTGCAAAAATAATGAGTGTGTGTAGAGGAGAGTCATTTATTCTTATTGTTTCTTGTTCCAAGTGGTGTTGTAATATTTTAATTAGAAGAATGGTGTGGAAAGTAAGGTGACTTGACTTGTGGTGTTATTTCTCGCCCCAGTTTAAAAATAAAAATAAAATCTTATTTTATTTTTTATCCCAATATTATTGGCGATGCTTATTTTTTAATACTAAGTTCATTTAATCATTCAATAATATACAATCCAGTTTTGTGACATTATTATTTTTCTTTTAATAATTATTTTAGAACATTCTCTGCATTAACCGATTTTGCATAAAACAATACAAAGTTTGGAACAGGGATACAACAATTCAATCCAAAAAAAAAATAAAATCTTTTACCGAATATTTTTTTTGGAATGATTACTATTCTTCAAACTGGTGTGGAAAATAAAAAAAAGTATGCGTAGCTTTTGCAACCTTAACTAATGTTGGGTCATTGATGACAGATAGATTACATCATTCTATGAGATTACACCCACGGCTACTTCGATCTAGAGAAATAACTTATCGACAAGCTTAATTTCAATACGTTGATAAGAATACTCGTGAAAATTAACATGGAACTTAGCCTTTTTATAAGTTTAATTATCCTCAGATGCAAAAATCTTAATATGCATAATTAGGGGGGGTGTACGGTATACACTTGAATGTTTTGCTGGTTTAATAAATTGTAAGTGGGGAAAAAGTTTTTCTTCTATTAAGTTTCTTGATTGAGTGTGTGATAAATCGATAATTTATTTTTTTTCTTTTCTGTACATAAAACTTAAGTTAAACGAATAATATTTTATTATATTATTTTTGGAATTCTCGGGAGTATTCCGTTATTCCTATACCTGAAAGTAATCATAACCAAGTAGAAAAGATGGAATTGCAATTCCATATACAAAAAAGGTATTGATGATAGAAGAAATACCCCATAATTTGGATATCACAAGTTGTAAAGTGTGACCTTAATTTGCTCGTTGTACTGGAATGGTGGGTGTTGTAAATTGAACCCAAAAAAAGCTTTGAAACTATTATGAATCAAATATTGGACGCAAAAAAATTAAAAATTTCTTAAAAAAAATAAAAAAAAAGGTCATACATATTGGAAAAGTTTTTTTTTTTTTTTTTTGCAGTTCCAAAATTAAAAAAAAAAAAATAATAAAAAAATAAAAAACGTACACAAAAAAAAACAGGAAACTAAAAAAGAAAAAATAATCATTCATTTTTTATATTTTCAAATGACCAAAAAAACACAAAACATATTTGTCACTCTGTCAGTTATTAATATAAAGTTCCAAAGATATACAGTGATCCTTTCCTTCCCTTATAAAAACATTTTATTTAAATATAAAGAGAAACAGAAATTTGAATTTTTCCATTTGGTGATTTTTTATATTTAACTTAAATCAATTTTCTTTACAATTTTTTTTTTTATTTATTTTAATTGTTTTTATATTTAATTAATTTCTTTAAAACATTATTTCAATCCTTTCCTTTTAAGATCCCAACTACCCCCTAAGCATAACAAAGAAAGTATAACAATAACAACAGTATAAAATAACAACTAACACCCTTTTTGAATGAAACAATTGTAAGATCAATAAACCTTAGATAAAACATACATATACCGATATAACTATGACAGAGATTAATGAAGATCCAGAAATGGTAGATCATCCTCATAATCAGGACAATCATCCCCATCCCCACCACCATCATCACCAAGTTGAAGGAGCGAAGTTTATTATAGAAGATAGTCTGTATTCAAGCTCATCTTCAAGTGCTGAACAAGTAGGGACATCATCAACGCTGAAGTCACAACAACAACAGAAGAAACAAAAACATAAACATAAACATCTGACTACAAAACAGAAACCTAGTCATATGCGACCATTTCATAGATCAAATCATGATTCCAATACTGACCATGGAGAAAGCGATGATAAATGTCATAAGTTTGTCAAGAGAGCATTGAATAAATTATCATTATCACCATGTTCACAACCCACCAATTTCACTCCTACAAGTTTAAGTAATTCAATAATTTCAACCACTTCAAGTTCAAGTGATATTTTTGAACGATCATTAGAGAATAATTATGAAAAGATATTCTTAACCAATCCAGAAATTCCATCTCATTATAATTTAGAAAATTATACTAGTCCAATCTTGGATACAACCACGGAGATATTAACTAATCCCAAGATTAACCTTGATCAAGTTAAATTGAATTGTTTTTGTGATGAAGAAGATGATGAAGAAGGATATATTGATGTAGATATGTCTTCTGAACCAAGTATGGATGCTAATGAATCTCATTCTCCCTTGTCTCCAAATGCTTCATTAGCTTCATCTGGTCTACTGTATTACAAAATGCAACATGTTCCGGCGTCTGGTGGTTCTGTCGCTCCCGTCTCTATTGAATCAACGCTAGTACAACCTGGTAGTAGTAGTGATATTCATCATAGTGGTAGTTTTAGAGAACAACCACGTCCAAGAGCAAGAAGTATCATTTCACAAACATTGATATCAACTTTGGATAATTCTCATCGAACAAGAATGGCAACTTCATTATCCACAAGTGCGGCCGCAACAATGGGTGGTCATGGTAATAATCATAATCTTGATCTTGAACGTCGTGCTACAGCACCTGGAGGTCATATGAGACATCATTTCTTGACTAAGAGTTTTACACAACAACATCAACCACAATTGCCAATCTCGACAAAATTAACCAAACGATCATTTAGTTTTGCTGGTAATACTAAACATTCAAGAAATAAATTTATTGATGATGGGAATTCACCCACGATTGAATTTTATTCATTTGCTGATATGATAAATCATGAAGATTTATATAATAATTTACATGGAGATGAAGAACAACCGACTGATGAAGATTATTATAATGATGATAATGACAATGATGATGAAGAAACAGAGACTGGAGGAGATATGTTGGAGCCTAGAAAGAGTAACAATGCTAGACCTTCTATTAGAAGTGGAAGTGAGGTTGGTACTAATTCTGGTGGTGGTAATATGATACAACAACCACCGTTTAGAAGAAGTAGTTATACTACAATTAGTGCAAAAGATTATATTGGAGTTTTATAAATCTTTTTATCATTACGTTTGGTTTGGTTTTCTATAGTTTATTAGTTTTATCCCCGTTTATTAGATTGAGTATTTTTTGTTTAATTTCTATATTTATTTGTTAGAAGAAGATAATAACCTTTGTTAAATCATTCAATCCAATTGGTAGATACCCTATGAGTATGAACCCCTAGGTGAAGGAGTTTCAGATATGATCCGCGCGACCTCAGTTTACGTTAAAATCAAGGCTTATCAACCTCCTCCCAGTTTTGAATCGGGGTACATTACTCAATACCAGGAACAGTGACAACTCCGAAGATTCAAAGATGAGGGGTGGTTGGCTAAAACGGTTGAGATCAAAATTTCATCATTATGTAATGGGTTTATCAATTACGGTTGATTCTTAGATAGCAATGTTACTAATTATAGAAAAGAAAGAAGAAAAAAAATACATCAAACGTTTTCCAATCTTATCAATTATCATCATCAATTATAACCATCACCATCAGTCAATTCCATTTACATATCCCTCATCATCCCTCATTTATCATTCATTTAGAATGACCAATAATAAAAAAGGAATGAAACTTAAATAAAATTGTGTGAATAATTTGAAATTTTAATTTGGAAAATAAAAACTGTCATTCATTTTTTCAGTCAATTCTTTTCTTTTATGTGAACAAATAGCAATTACCCATAACCCCCAATAACCCCCCTATAATCTTAATAGTTATTTAGTTTAAGTATTTAAATACAATAACGGTTAAACTTCCATCTAATATATAGAACAATCAATTACTCATATATCTCCTCCTTTATAAATAATGAAACCAGGTAGTATATTCATCTTCTCTAATAGTTGACAATTAATAAATTAACTTTCTCTTAGAAAGAGCGCAAAAAAAAATATGCCAAAAATAAACAAGAACAACACTACCTTTATCTCTCGTGACTTATAAAAAATATACGGATACTTAGCCTACTTAGCCTTAACAAATATTCCAACTATTCCGTTCGATTATTAATTGTATTAGAAATTCGGTGTAATCGGCTTTTGTTTTTGGCTGTGAAAAAAAGGGAGGTTGGTTTTTTTTGTTTGCTAAATTTTCTTATTCTAATTTTTAAGGGGTTGTTGTCGCCTAATTTTTTTTTTTTTGCAGCTAGAATGTCGTCTTAGTTATCAATGACGACATGATATTTATGCGACATGTATCAACCTGCATATAGATAGACTTTGGTTATTACACTACCTCGCTTTTGTTTCTAAAGAAAATTTTTCTAAACAAAAAAAAAATATGACAAGAGAGAAAAAATGTTTTTACAGGGGGGAAGGAAAGATTGAATATGAAAAAAATGGTTGTCTATATACACTTTAGATCATCATCAACAACAACAACAACCACTGCAGAGATCTAATCAATCAATTCTACAGAACACAAATCACTAACACCCAGCTTTGATACACATCACACTACACACTAACTCATCTCCCACCGCCATCTATCCGCATCCTCCTTCCTACAAACCTCATCAATTCAAACTTGCCCCTAAAAACTTTTTTGTACACCCAACCAGACATCCATCCAAAACTTTTAACAAAACAAACAAACGACAGCCAATAGATTATCCATACTCATTCTATATAACTAACTATCACTACAATGACTGAATCATTATTTGACACCAATTTCACTTCTGAAAATGAATCAAAGCAACAAGCTATTCAACAACAACAACAACAACAAGAATCACAACAACAACAACAACCATCAGAAAAGACCGAGGAATCTCCAATAAATCCTGAAGAATCATCATCCACTGATAACAATGATCATGAAGAATCAGAAAAAGATGCTGCTGGCGCATCTTCTTCATCTGCTGCCGATCAATCTGTCAATTTACCTTCATTACATGATAAATCAAATGTTGATGCTTTAATAAATTTTAGAGTTTTAGTATCTGCCAAAGAAGCCGGTTGTTTAATTGGCCAAAATGGACAAGTGATTGATTCAATTCGTGGGGAAACTAATACAAAAGCTGGTATTTCACGATTACAACCAGGATCTCATGAACGTATTTTAACCGTTTCTGGGAAATTAGATAATTGTGCTAAAGCTTTAAGTTATTTTGCTCAAGCTTTATGTAATTCAACTATTGAAACATATAATTTCTTCCCTTTGAAACAATTATCAGCCACTCCTTGTGTTGAAAATGAAACTACTATTTTAAGATTATTGATTCCTAATACTCAAATGGGGACATTAATTGGTGCAAAGGGAGTTAGAATTCAACAAATTCAATCAAAATTTAATATTTCTATGATTGCTTCTAAGAGTTTCTTACCTGGATCTAATGAAAGATTGGTTGAATTACAAGGTACTGTTGATGATTTATATGATGCTTTAAGAATAATTTCAAGATGTTTAATTGAAGATTTCTCGTCGATTGTAAATACTAATTATTATGTTCCAAGAGGTCATTCTTATAATAATGGAGGTTCAACTAATGGTGGAAGTGGTAGAAGAAGATCTTCAGGTGGTGCAGCCGGTGGTGTTCCAGAACGTACTGGTAGTGGTTCAACCACTACCACCACAATCTCATTCCCAAATGATATTGTTGGTGCTTTGATTGGTAAGAATGGATCAAGAATTCAAGGAGTTAGAAAAATAAGTGGAGCATCAATTGGAATTTCTGAAGAAGTTGAAGGGAAATCAGAACGTGTTTTCACAATTACTGGAACTGCTCATGCAGTTGAAAAGGCAAAAGGATTATTATATCATAATTTAGAAAGAGAAGAACAAAGAAGAGCTGAAGCTGAGAAAGCACTTGATTAATATTCCTTGTACCATATCTTACTTACCAATCTAGAAATATGTGTGTTTTATGATTGTTTTGTTTTGTTATATCCTTTTGGTTTTTGTTTTATATACTATATGAGCTGAAATGACTTATGATACATAACTTCCTCCCCTTTGATTCACCATTCCTAATTTACTCCATCTTGTTTGTTTATCCCCATCTTTTTATATATCAATGGTGTGTCCCCTTTTTCTCTCTATTCTTTTTATTTTTATATATATATTACTTATCTATATATAATTAGTATATTCTTTATCTCATGTATAATTAAGATTATGTTTTCCATTAATTATCCTTACAATTTACTCCAATCACAAGTATCACCTATCAATTCACATAACTTCTCCAAATACTCTTTATCAACCTCATCAAATCCATTCAATATCAAACAATCCAAATCTAACACCCCAACAACTTCTCCATCTTTCACAATAGGAACCACAATCTCACTCTTTGTCTCCCCATCACATGCAATATGTCCGGGGAACTCCTCAACATTCTTCACCAATTGTGTCTCTTTCTTACCCGCAGCAGTTCCACATACCCCATGTCCGAATCTAATTGTCTGACAGGCGACTTTTCCTTGAAATGGACCCAATATCAATTCTTGTGGGGTCGATCTCACATAAAAACCAGTCCAATTGACAGGAGTATTAAGCGAATGATAGGCATGCCATAAGAGGGAAGAACAGTTTGATAAATTGGCGACCCAATTGGTTGTATCGTATGATAATGCTGAGTAGGAGTCGAGGATGTGTTGGAGGGTTTCTTGTTTGGAGAGGGTGTTTGGTTGGATGTTTGAATAGTCGGCGTGATGTTTTTCTTCTGTCATGGTTGGTTGGTTATTACAGATGGGATTTCTTTAAAATGGTTTTATACGATGTGCAGTTTTTTTCTTTCTTTCTGTAATTGTCATTTGAAACTTTTTCTAAGAAATAAACATTTTTTTTCTTTCAAAAATTATTAAAAAATAAAAAATCCACAATTTGTTAAAATTAAAAAATAATATTAAAAATAAATGATTAGAAATTTAAATTTCCCCTGATTTCATAATTATCTTTAAAACCACAGAAACCACAAACTACCACCCCAATAAACCATCACATAGAAATCACATTATGGAAGAACCAAACTTAAAACATCAATACAAACAATTCTTACGAAGTAGAGGAATACGACGTATCGCAAGAACTTCCTCCTCCAATCAGGATCATCAGCACACGACCACCACCATTCGAAGTAGAGCAACTAGTGATGGCAACATACGGATCAATACGGTGATATCTAATCTACGAGAACAGGATAGGAGGAATCGAGAGAGGGATAATGTGTTTGAAGATGATGATGATGTGGATGTGGAGGTGGATGAACCATTGAGGATCATATCAATATTTAGAGGCGAGAATGGGAGTGATAGGAGTAATAGTACTGTGTCGGGGATTGGAGAGGAGGAAGAACAGGGAGAGGAAGAGATGAGTGAAGATGATGAGGATGTTATTGGAGATCATGAATTTAGATCGAATAATGAAGATAATCCCGATTCTGATGTTTTTTACAATACAAGAAGAGAAACTTTTGCATTTGGTGAACAAAGTCTAATTTCCAATATTGAATCACCACCACCTTCACATGATGACGGCACTACTAATTATGTTGATATTGATCGAGATTATGAATATATTTCCGTCAATGATGATAATTCACCCGATCTGATTGAAGAAGAGTCAGAACCACAAGAAATATCCACTGAAGTGACATTCCCGAAGAGTTCCCAAGAAGCTTATGAGAAATGGGAATTCAAGCCAGTCTATTCTGATAACCCCACGGGACTTGGGATTAAGGAACTACCAACCACTTCCATCACAATAGAAAACTCCGACCCTGCCAAAATCTTAACCATATCCCCAGGAGATAAATTCCCCAATTCATTGAGACTAAACTATTTAGGAATTCAGAAATTATATGGATTAGAAGATATGAGAAAATACAAAAACAACCTCTCAACAATCATCTCCTCCACCAATAATCATGTGGATTATCTCATCCAAGCATCAAATTCAGAAATATTAATCTATGAATTCAATACTGTGAACAATTTACCCACGAAAAGGCCCGTGCTTAAATTTGATACTAGACCGACATATACTTCGAGTACGGATAGGTTGATATCGACATGGCCATATTTCCCACATACGATTAATTTCATGAAGACAATTGGGGATTTTAATGAAAGGGAGACATTGGCGGTATGTAGTGATGACGGGACTTTGATGATGTGGTATAGTGATACGATTATATCATATATCAAGAAATTCCAATATGCTAAGAAGTTCCCAGACGAAGAAGAGGTTGAGGGAGGATATCGTGATGAGAATAGATTCGCGGGGTTGAAAATCCAACCTGATTTTAAAATCAAATTAGAAGCTTCATTATGGGGAGTTGATCATCGTCATTATCGAGATCAATATGGATCTGATCATTATATAATTGTATGTTCGGATAATTCTCAAAGTTTGAGTTTATTTTATTATCATCCACGAGATGAAAGATTCTATCATGTGAAATCTCATCAGATCTTACATAATATTCCTGAGGTTTCTATAGTTGATGTTGATTTCTTGGGATATGGTGATATTCATTCGATTAATGTTGCATGTGCTTCCATATCGGGAGAAATTATTGTGTTTAATTTCAAATTCAAACTAGTGGCTGGACCATTAGATATTGATGAATTTGAATATTATCGAAAACGAGATTTGTTATACTATGTCGATCCTACGATGGAACAACTTGAGAATAGAAATGGAATTGATCCAAATGATCAAACATTACGTATATTACGAAATAAACGATTCAAAAGGTGTAAATTCACTCATCCAAAGGTGATATCTCGATGTGTTTTAAGTGAGGATGGCTGGACCATCAAACCTATAAATGGGAAATATTTCTTACCGGTCTCGTCAATCTCAGCGGTATTTGGTGATTTGAATATAAACGAACAGGAACAAATCAAAAGAATAAATGAAGAATCGAAAATATTAGACCTAACGTATGATCCAATGATTACCAGCGATTTAGGACTTGCTTCAAATTGGCAATTTTTTGAATCCAAAATAACTAATCTAGGATTAGTTGAACATCATCATCTAGACCCAGAAGGTCAAGGATTAAAATTAACCAGTACCGATGATGAATATCGAAGAATTCATAAAGATTTATTCCGTACCCTTCGCCAAACCACCACCACCACCATCACCAAACCACCATCCATGAATGGGAAATCATACAAGCTATCCCACCCCTCACCCCAACCTACATTCTTATTAGTCTCAACCGGTCGAAAATTAGCCATGTTCAACTATCCCTCCCTCTACTGCCCCACAGCCACCAAAAAATTATTCAACCTCTCCATCCCCTATGAAGAATCGAAATATCTGAATCGAATCTCAATCACCCACATCATCCCGGAATTATCATGTTTGATTGCCATTTCTCAACAAGGATTGGTTTCAATTATGAGATTGTGTAAATATCGGGGGATATATGGGATGAGACAAGAACATTTATTCCCGAATGCTTTGAGTCTTGCGATTGGATATCATGGATATAGAACTATCACGGGATTAAGTTTGAGGGATAGATGTATTTGGGGAGAAGGTGGAGTGTTGGAATTGGCGCGGTATTTGTTGTATATTAGTTATAATGATGGGGTTGTTATTGGGTATGAATTGAAATTGAATAGCGATGATCGGATACTGGTTGGGCATTTATAATCGTAATAGCTGTGTGTGTATAAGTAGTTGTGTATAGATTGAATTAATAAATTAATGGGTGCAAATAATTTTCTTATATAAACCGATGAGCCGCACTATTTCCTAATTGGGAATTGTGCTCATAAAATTCGCGTTCTTCAGAATTTTCTGTGATCAAACAAAACAAAAACAAAAACAAACCACGTAACCATCTTCCTTTATAGGATTGAACTATTGAATAGACAAAGAATAGAAGAGCAAGACGACAATGAATTATCCAAAGCTTGGTTCAATAGCGAGAAGAACAGGTTTCAGACCTAAAAAGAATTTACCAAAAAACCAAAATGGTATGGAAGATATTGATGAATTCTTTAAAACAGATAAAGAAGATACATTCTTCAAACATCGTAATGACTCCCTGTCTGATGAACTGACTCATGATATGCCTTTACAGCCAATATCAACCATTGGCCAATCATCCAAGATCTTACACAACGTCGCGAGAAAGATTGAATTCAATGATGAAGAAACCACAAAATCATTCAATCTATCTCCAATAAATCACCTTCATCATCATCATCATCCTCGAAAATATTCCCCTGGAGACATTGCCGCAACCACCACTACAGCAACATCCAAAATCCATAAGAAATCTCCATTGAGATCTCCATTATCCGAAACCAAATCAAATCAAGAACGAAAACGAGGTGCATCATCCGCTCTCTTCGTTCAAGATAATTCCGATTCTTTCGACGAGGGACAAAAACAACAACAACAACCGGGCCCGTCAGCAGTATTGCGGCCAAGACCGCTAGTTCGACCAGATGCAGAACCTAATAGACTACTTTCTCCGGCTACGATATATAAAGAATCCCACGACGCCAGGCGAAGACAAGATATTGATCCGTCTCCATTACCCTCCCCGCCTCCTGATCAAGCTCGGAGATTGAAAAGATCAATGAATATGAGAAGTCCGCGCAGGATGAATGATTTTAGACTGAGAAATAGGGAAATTTTGCCGGAACGGAAGAGAGATATATATTTACGCAAATCGGGCATACCTGGTTCGGCGTGGCTTCGGGAGGGATGTTTGAATATGAAGGTGAAGGATTCCAATGGGGATTTGATATCTCGAAACATCGCATTTTCGGCCACTGCGGGGGATTTTCAACGTGTGTCAGAAAACCAGAATGAATCCTGCAAAGTGGCGAAATTATTCGAGAATGAAGATGATAGGGAGGGAAGTACAACGACAACGACTGGGATACTTGAGGTTCCATTCCGGAAAACCAAAGCCAGACATTCAACTGGGGGGAGTTTGTGTGTGTTTCATGTCATGAATGGATTAATGGAGATTACTATAAATGGTATGACTACATTTGTGGTGAATAAAGGGTGTTCTTTTGAAGTACCTTGTTATAATGAATATGAGATAAGGAATATTGGTGATAGAGATGCGAGATTGTTTTATGTTCAGGTGAGGAAGTCGTAATCCTATGACGCGGGGATGGAATACCAGTTAGGTAGAGAGAGTAATGGCAAAGTGGGCAGCCATGGCTAGTAATAGAGGAATAGAATTTCGTTGCCTCAATAGTAGTACACACCCACTGGCTACTTGCAATAGATATCCAGAGATACGATATCTAAACATGTAAGCCAATTCATGTAGTTTATTCATTGCATATTACTAGGAGAACGGTTTGATTAGACCAACCACTCATGAGATATCTCTTAATAGCTTTTATTAATATACAAATTATAATTACGTAGTAAAAAATCTATTGATCAGTCTTAATGATTTCAGATGATTCACCATCAAAATATGCCAAAGTATTAACTTTAAATTCCGAAACAGCAACCCCAAATTGTTTCAACAATAAAGCTTGTCTAACATCCAAAACATCACCAGCACGACATACAACATATGGTTCATTAATAGTAATCTTACCTGCTTTAATCTTAGTAGGTACTTTTAATTTATTTCTTAAAGTTTCTTCTAAAGAATGAGACATTGGTACATCTTCTTCAATTGGAAGTTGTCCACCTCTTGAATATACAATACCTTCAGGTATAACAAAATCTATTGGTGCTTTTGATTTAGCTCTTGCATAATCTTGTTTAGTATATGCCGTGAAATAAGATTGAACCGTTTCAGGAGTTTCATTAGTAAATAATAATCCAGGTAATGCAGAATCACATAATTTTGATAATTTATGTAAATTATCTTTATATTCTTCTTGTGGTGTATCACCAAGAGCTTTTTGTAATACTCTTTTTTTACCTAATAATAATTTAGATCCTGTCCAATCTGATCTAATATCTTGTAATACTGGAGTTCTAATATCATCTAATTTTAATATCCAAACATATCGATATTCATCTAATGCGGATCTAACTTCATCAAAAATACGAGTTTTGTTTTCTTTGGTTTTCTTGTCGGTTTGAGCTAAAGTGACGAGTTTGGAACGTTTTGATCTAGGCATGGTTGAATGGTTCTATATATACTACTATTAATAAAGTGAATTGTTTATAGAAGATGATTTGATAAACCGAATCTTAATAATTTTTTTTTCAGTGAGGATGAAGAGATGAGATGAGAGAGTGAAAATAAATTATAGGTACATCCCAATTAGGAAATTAAGTCACGTGCACAATTGATTTGATAAACCCATTCCTAAAACTTTATATGTCCTTCACGATGTTGTTATCTTTTTTGATTTATGAGATTTCCATAGATAGTCTTGATGGTCTTCTTTTAAGTAATATTCATGTCGATGCACATTATGCTTTTTTGCAATAGAAGTTTTACATGGAAATATCTTACGAAGTAAACTTCATTTCTACCACAGATTCAGCCTTCGATTTATACGAAACATTAATTAAACCTTGTCAATTACTTCTCTATCGTGCGGCTGCACGTTCCAGTTACATAAACTATTCTAAATCTTGAGTTCAAATAAAACAATATTTTCAAGTAGACACTAATCAATAAAGTAGTATAATGCAAAGAATAATACTTATGACTTTAAATCGGCTCCGATTTACGCTAAATACTCTTTATTGAATAGACCCTATGAGCCATGACGAAGTGTACCCCTCCTAACGGGTTGGGTATTGTTTTAAAACCAACAAACTATTCATGAAAACCGCCGGGAATCATATACACATGGTAGCTCCGAATCTGATTATAAATAAATAAAAAATACCAATTGCTTTTTTTTTTTCGTTTCAGCCCCGCCGTATATTCTCTACATAGAACGATGCTACCAAGAGAGAGTATACAACTGCCACTACCCAGTAGTAGTAGTAGTCCCAGTAGCAGTAGAAGAAGACCATATAGTAGATTAGGATGTCGTGAATGTAAAAGAAGAAAAATAAAATGTACCGAAGAAAAACCTGCATGTTCAATCTGTTTAAAGTTAAATAAAGTATGTTCATATCCATTACCGGGTGAAAAAGTATTAAGAATTTCTAGAAGATTAATTAGAGAAGAAATTGATTCATTAGCTACAAATTCTACTCAGTTCTTACCGATACAATATGATTTACCTAAGAATATTAAACCACAACAACGACAACCGTCAGAAGATAATAAGAACAATGAAGAACTGTCGGAAAAGACAAGGAGATCTCCGGTGCATATTAACAATCTTGTGAATGATATGAATTCGGTATCATCTTCACCTCAAGTGCTACCTACAAGTATTGTACGACCTCCTCATGAACAGCTGCAACTGCATCCAATGAACGGGGATGCAACTGATGATAGAAGCATTACAACAGCTGCTGCAACGCTACCAGATATATTCAATAATGACATTTATCAATTTAGTGGTACTGATCTTAGTGTCTTAACTACCGATTTAAACAACCTTGTGAATGAAATCATGGGATTCTCAAATTTCCCCACCTGGGAATCAACAGATGATAATTTCCAAACCAGCAGTCCATATCTTGAACTAGCAGGCCAACCACACCCAGAACCAAAACCACCCCAACCCACGGCTGACAAGTCTGAAATCACAAGAAATATCCCGATAGATTTCTTACAATTCCAACGAAAACACGAAACATTATATTTCGAACAATTCTACCACAATTTCGCCAACATAATCCTCCCCTTCGACGCCTATGACCCCATTTCCAAAACCATATCTAATCCTGTTCGTGATGTAATCCTAATCGCCGCCTCTCGGGAACCATTCCTCCTAGCTGCAATCCTCGCGGAGGGTGCTAAACATTGTTATGACCGAAGTCATTTGTCGGAAGATGAACGGGCATATGGGATCTATTTATCTAAATGTTTGAAATTATTAGATCAGACTTCGAATAATATTATCAATACTAGTAATGTCAAGATCGAGGCGACATTGTTGACGTTGTTGTTGTTGACGGCGTCGACTGCTACTAGTATGAAAAAATGGCGACCTCATTTATCGGGGGCGAAAGATTTATTATTAAGATTGTCGACAAAACAGAATGCTGGAAAGATTTCAAAACCGGTGGTGTTTTGTAAATATTGGTTCATAACTATTGAGATATTAGCCGGGTTGAGTACTGAAGTTGGGGGGACATTACAGGAGGATTGGGAAGTGGATGCGATTATTTCCCCCGGAGATGAATATGAGATGGAGGTTTTGAAAGAGATGGGATTGATTACGGAGAAGGGCTTTAGTGTGATTGGTGGATATCTGCATGCTTCATTTCGTGATTTTCGAGACTTGTTAAAGTTGTTGAATAAACATAAACGCAACAATACCGGGGATGATAAGATGGAACCTCTTAGGGTTTTGAGTAATTTTTATGAACAAACTACTGTGTGTTATATCAACCCCAAGGGAATAATCAACGATTCAGAATTAAAACAAAGCAATTATACTCTGGGACTTCCAATTGAAGAAATAAGAATCAATGATGAGAGATATTGGATAAGTTGGCAAGATGTCTCTCATCAATCATATATCCTTTCATCAATAATCATAATCTTGACGAAATTCTTCCAAGTCAATAATCATAATCAAAATATTCAATATTACGTCCAGGAATTATTATCATTCATAGCCTACTTGGCCGAGTTTTCAGATGCGCTGGAACATGCATCTCCATATTTATTATTAATGTTACAATGGCCATTATTAATTGCCGGTATGAATTGTCATAAACGGGATCAAAAAGAGTTATTGAGGAGGTTTTTTAGGATGGCTAATCAAGTAGGATCAGCTAGTTCGAATAAGGTGCTTAATATGTTGAATCAGATGTGGGAGGGGGAATCTGGTGAAACGGATGACAATACGGATACTCTTATATATTAGAAATTTTATAGATTTATATAGACACAACAGGTTAATAATAGACAATAAAACACTTTACAGAGGACGACTAATACTTTCATTGGATTTTGAATGAAATCCAAAGAGATGACAAGTTTCAAGGGTAATGAAGTAAATAAATATGACTATGGAAATGTATTTTTTAAAAATAATAAATATGATACAAATGAAGAGTACTCTAAAGTAAACTAATTATCTCCCTACAAGGGTTAATACTCTTATATATAAAATGAATGATTTGATGCAACGCTTTGCGCAACCATCTAATCTACCAATTACCAGGCACAAGTGGACCTCTAGCAACAGGAACATTTCTTTGCCATTTAGTACCACCTGGTCTAGAAGGAGGAATATAAGGATCAGGATGTTTCCAATGGGCTAATTTCGCTTCAGCTGCTTCAATCACTCTTTCTAATTCTTGAGGATCTCTAATATCTTTATTTGTTTCAAATTGTTGTCTAATTTGAATAGTTGTTTGTCTATAAACTGAAAATTTCATGGAATGATCAAATGCTGTTCTGAGGGCTCTGCGGAACATAGATGCGATTCTTTTGGAATTCGCTTCTGTGAATGGAAGAATTGGAGCTGACATATTTGACTGGGTATTAATGTGTGCAACTACTGTTCAATCAGTCCTTCTAAGAAAGCTGTTATAGATTGTTAAGGATTTTGAGATTGAAGAGAAATAATTGAGAGAATGAGAATTTTCAATTCTAAATATTTTATTGGTTGTGCAATATGCAGGAATATCAACAATCACTAATAAATACATACAATACATCCTATAAGGGAACTATAAAGGATCATCTATTTTTAAAAAACTGTTTAAGAAGATTGATACATAATACACATAACTAACAAATAATGATGACTATAAAAAACAACATATAAAAACAAAAGAGAATAAGAATCAGACCTTATGGTCTGATTGATTTACAAAGTTTCAGCAACCGCCATTAAACTACCAACAAATGATAAAATCAATCTACTTCTAACTTCATTAATATCTTCAGGCACTAACCAAATCAAAGCACCCAATTTTCTAGCAATAGAAATTGCCAATTTAGCATTTGCATATTTCTCTTCTTCACTTAATCTATCACCTTGATAAACTAATTCATAATCAACATATCCTGGTTTTAATCCATTCAAAACATCCAAAAAGAAAATACCAGTAGATAATGAAGGATCTTTAAATGATCTGACATTGGCGGTCTTACCACCTTTTATGACTTGTGCATTGGCCCATTTCAAAATATCAGCATCGGTAAGATTGGCCCCTTTGCCTAATTCAGCTAAAGTATTGACAATATTACGTCTCATTAATTGCCATACTAATCCCAAAGTTAATAATTTATTCCCATCAACAATATCGGATCCTTCAATCCCGACTAATGAAAATCCATTAGCTTTCCCAATCTCCACGGCATAATTTGTATTTTCTAACGCTTTAAAACGAGATAATTCAGATGCATTGGCGGGTTTTTTATTAATATGTTTGAATGAAACTGATCCGGGTAAGACTTTATCATAAGCTTGTAATAATACCAACCCATCTTTTAAATCTTCAAAGAGGGAAACAACAGGAGGTTCAACATCTAAAGAATTTAACCATAATGTGAAAACACGAGCTTCTCTTTCACCTTCAGCATCAAATTCTTCAATTTCGACCTTTTCATGTTCTTCAATTGGTTCAAGACCTGGATGAGTATTGAATAAATGAGCAACAAAAGCTAAATTTAATTTAGGATTACCGGCAACCAAAGAAGTTGGGGTTAAATATTTTCTACAACCAATTTTATCAGCATTGTGTAAGACTTGTTCTGCTCTAGTTAATAAATCAGATGTTTTGAGGGGTGATAAATCACAATGTTCCGGTTGTAATTGATGTAATAACACCGTATAATTTTCTCCATCACTAATATCTTTTGAAAAATTAGTGACTCTTCTTGGTGACCCAGCATTTTTTAAATGATAATTAAACCAACGTAATAAGATTTGTTCTGGAGGTAATCTTAAGAATTGTTCTAAAGTTTCATCATCTTCTAATAAACGATATAATTCTGGATGATATTTAATATCAACTTTTGATAATAATCCTCTTCTAATAATTTGCCAAATTAATCCCAAAATTAAATGTTCCTTTCCATCGATAATATCTTCACTATGAACATTAACAACAATACAACCAATTGCTTTGGCTGAATTGATTACAATATTTGAATTTTCCGACATTTGGAAATTATTTAAGATTTTTTTACCTTTAGGGATATTCAAGACTCTAGTATCAATTGTATCAGGAACAGAATCATTAATTAATTTAGATAAAACTAAACCATCTCTACATTCATCAAAGATTTGGAAAGTTTCAGTATCGAATGGTAATCTATTTCCAATATCTGGATCACCAGCTAATACAGAATTAATATGTCTTGTAAATTCAGTTCTTTCTTCATCATTAATTGTATGAGTTGTACCTGAAGTTTTCCCTTCAATAAAAGTTTTATTTTGAGCATTGGCAGTGGGGACTGGTGGAGCATGTTTTTTGATAACTCTAGGAGAAGTTCCACTACCAGCAGTAGCTTCTGCTACTGCTTGTCCACCCTGAGGTGGAGGGGTAGAAGAAGATTCTTTTAATTTTGCCATTAATTCAACATAATCATCTAATTCTACTCTACCACTAGCATCAACATCTACATGTTTTAAAGTTTCTCTTGCTTGATCATAAGAATAATTTCCCTTTTTAGCAATAGCATTAATAACATCTTTCTTTTCTGCCCAACCTTGATCATCTAAATCAATTGATCTAAAATCTTCAATTATATTAAATAAATCTGATTGATCTAATATTGGAAATTTCTTTTGTAATTTTAAAACATTCATCGTTGTTTATTACAAGTATCAATTGAGTGTGTAACTATTCCAACTGAGGGTATGTGTGTGTAATTAATTAAAAGTGGATGATGAAATTGATACAGTTGAAAAAAAGAGAGCCAGCAGAATTAAGGGGCGGCGAGTGGAATTGAGTGAGTGAATGAGAGTGAAAGTACACTAAAAGGGGGGAATATGATACAAAATCGGTTAATTAGACAGAAAAAAAAATACATGGAACTTTAAAATCATCTATTCTTCAAAATAATTTGCAACACAGCCCATCAAATGAAACTTAATTAAACAAGAAGATTAAAACCTATTTAATTAACTGAAGAACAGGGCTATGCTATTGTTGTAGAAGTCATAGATATTAAGATCTAAATCATCCATGCCTTTACCCCAACTGTAAGAGTAAGAATGATGATTTTGTATTGCTACAATGGCAATCCCTATGATTAAAAGCATGTAGTGTAACCAAAGTTGGGTGAGGCTAATTATGAAAGATGAAGATCTGATAAGGTAAAGTGATACTTGACACAACCATTCAAGTTGGAGGAAAGGGTTGGAGAATATATCATGAAGATATTCAAAGTTCTCTGTTATATATTCTCAAGTAATTCATCCGATATCAATTGGTTGCAAAACAACTTTTAACTCTGATGAAAAAAAATTATATCGTATCCCTACATATTAGGGGAAAAGGTTGACCCAATGTGGAAACGAGAGAGTAAACTATCTTCATTAATTAGGTTAAGCAGTATATAGATTTAACTAAGTGTATTAATTTGTATTTTACAACCCAAACTAACCATGGGAATTTGGTTTGTAAAAAGAAATGTGTTGCAAAATTAAATGCTTCAAGACAAAATGGGTAATACTAGCGATCTGATAAGAAAGAACTAATAATCAGCTCATTTAGTATGAATGGTATGTAGTAAACAATCAAATATAATTTACTCGTGATGTTATTTCGACCTTCTTTACTAAGTCAATCCAAGGGTGTAATATATACTACACACTATTGATATATCAATTCAAATTTATTTATCATCCTTCCAACAGAGAATAAGCTTCTTAGATTTATTGTATTTCTTATTTAATATATCATACAGAGAAGCCAATTGGGAGAAACTTGGCCTTCCTAAATTATCCTTAACCACTATGCTTAATTATCAATGAACTGGTCTGTGTTGGTGTATTGCACGTGGGTCTAGATTCGTCATTTTGTTTTCTTGTGTTTGTTCCAAAAATTTGCAGCAATATTTTAGACGCCCAAATTGCGAAAAAATTAAAATCTTTTTCCTTTTCTTTTCTTCTTTTACTTTCCACAAAGAAATCAACCAATCCAATAGTATACTCAATTCATCCAAAATCAATCTCATCAGTCCACCAAAGACCGTTATGTCCTTGAATGTTCAGAAACGTATGGTTGTTAGACGGAAAATGGGGGATATTTGGGGCAATTAAACCACAGAAATAAAATTAAACCACAGAGAATAATCGGCACTCAGAATCCACAAATCAATCTCAATCATCATTCATCCTATTTCCACAAAAATAATATTCATGTCACATCTATTAGTATAATTGAATTATTTTAATGGAGGTAATTATCTTTCAATCTACCGCTATGATTAATCATTATTCCTAAATCAAATTTCCCCACTATTATATTAAAACACAAAAAACAAATCCAAAACCATGGAGATAAAAGTGATCATAGACAACTTAGAGAGAGTTTGACTGGTTTTCAATGGATCGGATTATTTCTTTCATACTGGATTAACCACTTGACCAATGGTTAGTGTTGTGTGATGGATATTCTTCTGATTTCAACGAAAGAAGGTTTGACTTAATCTAGGTTGGAATAACAAAGAATGTGTTTGAGAATTTGATGTATCTTCCATTATGGTGGTTTCAGAAATTCATTTTGGATTTCAATTGTGGTGAGTTTAGAATTTCATTTTGGATTTCAATCATGGTGATGGAAGGTTTGGGTTTGGATTTCAGTGATGATAACAGCGAATATGGGAAGGGATTGGGGTTGATTACAAGAGTGGCTATGGTAACATTTGACGTGGAGTTGTATGATGGTGATCAATCATTTACAGATAATTAGAGGTGGTTTTCATTGGCGGCGAGGAATCATTTACAAAACTGTTTATGTGGTTTCCAATGGTGGTGATTGAAGAATCTGATATGGTGGTGTTGGAAGAATTTGATGTGGAGTCAATGGTGGTTGAATCTGATGTGGGTTTAAATGGTGCAGATGAGTGATGTATGGATATTTGGATGTGTCTATGGTGGTGATTGAATTTGATTTAGAACCTCATTTATGGTGATGGAGAATTAGGCCCGAACTTGGAATGGTTTCAATGCTGAGGAAATTAGAATTTAATATATGATTCCGATTATGGTGATAGAGAACATATGTACTGATGAATCATTTGTGGAGAATGAGATCTGGAATCCAATGATAGTAATCGAATAATCCAGGAAACATGATGTGGATTCAATGGTGGTGAATTTACGATTTGATTCAGGATTTCAATTTTGATGTTAAAAGAATTGATAAAAATTTGGAGTCAATAGTGACCATGGGTCATTTGGCGGATGACAATGGGATTGGGCTAATTGAATGGTATCTCGTGGGGATAGGAATTTAATGTGATTTTAAACATGGTAGCGCTGTCAATATCGTTCTCTATAGAAATGAAGAGACATTTTTTCGTCGTCTCAAATAACTAAACGACATTTACCATTTACAACCAAAACACCATTCAATTCTTTAGCGAGAAAGATATATCTACTAACGAATAACACTAGTGAATACTATCTATCTATATCCACCCCCCATTTGATACAATGTCACGTAATGGCAAACAAAGGGGCAGTCCGACTTTTGCTCCTACGGAATCATTGAATTCTTCATATACAACAACATCATTAGATCAAC